>NW_015505561.1:182344-198955 GCF_001515645.1 Sinocyclocheilus grahami | reverse complement strand
CACAGAATGCTATATTTTATAGCAATATGGATGAGATTGTGGCTGCCATACCCTGTCAAATGCAGCTTTACAGAGCTCAACGGCTCTGAACGGCTCTAGCCCAAGCTGTGATATAATCTAACGCCATTCGCTATTTTAAAAAGGGGCGGGGCTGCTTGATATGTCCCGCCCTGTCTTCCTGTTTCAGTTAAAATGACGTCAACACATAGAGTAACGATTCGTGTTTCAAGGCATTTCAGGGGACCTTTAAAGAGCTTTTGATGACTCTGAGCATGTGTGTTTTTCAGACCTTTTGGTTAGCACAATGACTGTCCGTCCAACAGTTAATTGATTTGGAGATTTATGCTCTAAGCAAGCAAAGCAGCTTGTAATCAAAGGCTTGTGGACAATGAGTTGGACTTTAAACTTTCTACAAAGTGGCAATGACCAAAACAGTCACATCTGGCCTTGAACACAACTATATTTAGAAAATATGGATATGTATATGAAAACAAAAGCCAAATCAGTTCATGCAAATCCATCCATGCTCTGACTGAAAATACACATTTACGTTCCTCTCAGATGCGCATCTCTTGCCTTAGCATGTTGCCAATGCCATAAACACATGCATCTGCGGTAGGTGACGGTATTTGGTACAGATGATTCAGGGGATAATCCGACGGCTTTACAGATTACTCAGATGCCGTGTGTCTCTGCATATTGACAACATATTAGTACAATAAATAAGAAAAGATGGGCTGATGAAGCTGCATGTGGCGCATGGAGTGGGTAACAATTTGCCGTCCAGCAGTGCTTTGTTGAAGTTGCGATAACCCGCCCATGCAGAATTTTAACAAGCCGCTATTAAGAAACACAAGCTGTTTACTCTCCGTCAAGTCAAAAGAGGCTTGTTTAATATTTCCTTTGGCTTAATTAGTGGAAACGGAGTAGGGACGAATATAACTCGCAAAGCGAGCCAGTGCTGAACTCTACCCATTTTACTTGGTGTCATCCATCAAAGGGATCTGTTAAGACAGATTCAATATGAAAACAGGATGTGGATATCAGAGCACCGGTGTGTGTGATGAAAGACATCAGTCAGCGAGGACGACAGAGGTGTCACACATCAAACTAATGTGTCAGTTTTATGAGAGGGGTGTTTATACTTTTGAAGTCAGATACATACAATCGATCTGTTGCATAGTTCCCTAGAGGCGATGCGAATCAACAGAAATCATAAAAAAATGCTGATTTGCTGATTTGATGTTGAAAACAGTTGTGCTTCTTCTTCTTCTTTTAATATCTTTAAATGTTAGAAATTGTATGCTAGTATGTTATCACAAAATTTAGCCAGTGATGGTTTTTAAACAGGTTGCCGGAACACTTTGCCTCTCTGCCATTGGTCAGAAATCCAGATAGCCCCGCCTCAAACTCACACTATTGAGTGTTACTATGCTGGGATGCTCAAACAAACTGAGAAATGTTTTAAAACAATTTATGGCATAGAGTGCTGCAGTGATAATGTTTTTTTAGGCCAGCCTTGTTAGCATCAGCCTGGTTCACTTGACAAAAACTGAAAAGGACTTTTCCATTGCCTTTTGAATTATCGCAGAAAATAAGCACCGTGACCAACAAAAGTTTATGATTCTTAAAAGTTTTGTTCATCATGATCATCTTTAGGAATGAACACAACTTGTAAGTGAAATTTTGTGTTATGGAATAAAACATGAAAATATCCTGAGCTTGTGTTAACCACAGACCTTATTTCAGGCATTTAACCAGCAATGCATTGACTTAAAGACGATGGAACTAGAAGTGCTAAAAAGCTAACACATTTGCCACATTTTATTGGCCTACAAAATATGTCATCCCTGTAGCACTATATTAAATATTCCTGTAATATAATGGGGTGGTGACTAACCTCAAGGAGGCGATATTCAAATGTCTGTGCCAATAACCCAGATTAAATATGTTGCTCTGTCATGACAGTAGTTGACTTGAAAGCCAGAACTGACTGTACAAAAAGACACTTTACTCAACAGTGATAATGCTGAGAATGCTATGTGTACTTGATGTACCTGTTCTATCACATTTTGGAATGCAGTGACAGATGAAATTAAGATAGTGTAGCTAGATTAGCATTTGCAAATCTGAGTAGTTTCAGGTCTTCTTTTGAATGCACATAAACACATTTATATTCTCCCACACATCCGTAAGCACACACAACTCCATACGCTATGAGCTAAAATGCATAAGCTAAAATGTAATGAATACATTCAAAATATCAGCTAATTTCTCACCCATCTGAAGGATTTAGCATTTTTCCATAATTCCTCTACACATACGTGGCTCTGACATCTTCCTCAATTCTCCTGTACTTTTAAACCCGACATTAATATGCAAGCACTTAGCGTGGGAACATCATCTAAATGCCTAGAACCCTGCTGGAAGAACAAATCATCAGAAGCTTTAAATTAACACGCAATCCCACACACGCACGTCAAACGTAGCATAAACTGAACTGTTATCATCAGGCGCCCTTTTCTGAGATCTCCTCCACCTGTAATTGCTTTTAACACTGCTGGATGCTGCTTTTTCTCCCCCTTCATCCTCTTGTTTCTGTGAGACAGCTTTGCCCGTGACAAGTTAACAGCCCGACCGGAGAACGAAAATGGTGCCAGTCCTTTTGTCTCTCTGGCAGATGGAGCCCACAGTATGCCGTTTGAAAATCAGCCTACAGCACACGATTCAATAACAAACAGGGAAAATCTCTCTGATCACAGTCCATCTTTTGCTATTGTCATTCACAGGCCATTGGCTCGATTATTATCGGCATCGCATTCAGCGTGTGCCCGCCGCACATCAATGATGCAAGAGTCATGTAAATCAGTCATAAAAACATGGTGTGAGACTCTGACAAGCGAGAGAATGAAATGAAGCAATATTCCTGAAATGATTTGGCACGTCTTCCTGTGGTTTGTTGTTGTATCTTTTAAAAATGTGTCCCCTGTTGACATCAATCTGTTAACCAATTTCCTCTATTGTCACTTCGAAGATGAGCGCAAATGAATGAGTAATATAGCGGCTGCCACCAAATCAAAGATACAAAACTGATCACTTATTTTCATACAGCTAACCAGTCCGAACAATTACTGTGCACTAAAGACCTGATTTTCAAAAGCTAGAATGTTTTACACTTTGAGAAACAAACGGATGGAGAGACAAGGAGCACTGGAAGGCAATTTCAGTGAAAGCTGTTCTTTAATTTCCAATCTAAGCTGCATTTTTGATGTACAAACAGTCTGATTCAACCTTTATATAGATGTCATACAGTCTCAAAGGGACTAGCAATGCACTAAGAACAGCTCACTGAAATAGGATAAGTGGTACAGTTGCAATTAACATGAAATTAGGGGAAAAGCAGTCTAGACAATGTCTGTAATTGGTCCAAGGGGGTCAAGGTTTGGTTGGTTTGTGTATGTCAGGTGGATACTGCAACTACACAATACTGCATCCATATATCATCTTTTTTCCATTGACAGCCATCATGAGTAGCCACAATACATTTTTGCAACCAAGATAAATACAAAAATAAATATACAAATATCAAGTATTTCATTATCTTAATGTGGACGTTTTGCCAGTGAACAATTATATACACCTCGCTGGACTGGATTTTGCAATATATGCGTTTGAATTTTATGTTCTTTCAAATATTTCATGTAAATATTTCCCATTTCTCAACAGCACATCACTGCTGTTTCCTACTGTCATGGCTCCAACGGCGTCAGCGCTGGCTTCTCTTTCTGCACAGCAGCTGTCACTCATACCATTCACACACGCACACAGTGTAGTGCAGAGCTGGTACTTCATCTCAATCACTCACCAGCTCTTGAAACCATGTTTCTCTTCCAGAACCAAGTGCGCTGCCTCATTATCTACTGTCTACATAGGCAGCTACCTTCTCAAATGGCATCCTAATTAAAACAGAACCAGAAGTGACTGAAGTGAAACCCTGTGCAGGAACCAAGAGGTTAAGGTTTGCGTGGTTAGCATGGACCCTGAATGCAGCGGTTGCAGGCAGCAGATCGAGAGACATTTATCCTGGAAGACACTGATATGTGGAGATTACAGCAGGTTGATTTTATTGTGACCTTTACCTGGAATTGCCATCAGTTATATTTCTAAGGTATGAAAATGCAGAGCTTTCAGTGAGAGAGGGGAGATGTTTCAGGCACAATGCAGTTGTTACTGAAAGAGAAAGGGGAGGTGGGGTGGTCAAACAGGAGCAGGACAGACAGCAGACTGTCTTTCATTCTTGTTTGTCTGTCAATCATGCATGTTCTTTCCTGTCTTTCTCTGATCTGCTGTGGGACAAAACTCCTGCACAGCTAATTTCCTGTGATACACCAAACACCATTGGCTGTTTCTCAGACTGCTTCATGGTCTCATCTGGCCTTCAATATCAATGATATCACAGCACACACACACACAGAGAGAGAGAGAGAGAGAGAGAGAGAGAGGGAGACGGGGGAGGGTAAGACTAGGATCTGTGGAACAGAACAGATGGTCCTGAATAAAAACATACTCTTTTATTTTGATTTTCTATCAAAAGCAATAGGAAATGTGGTATTGACGTTATTTCTCCAACACCATTTCCATGGCATGAATTCATTAAATACAGACACTAATTTGCTTTTAACTGATTAACGAGAGAAACCAAGACCTGCTTGCAGGAGCTTTTAATTATACATACAGTTTGGATGAGAGCAGTAGAATACAAAATTTCCTCTAATTTGGTTCAACAGGGCTTTTCAAAGGATGTTCGACTGCTCATGAGTAATGGGTTATTGATGTTTCAGAAACGATTACTAGGTAACATGTCTCAAACATAAGGAAGTAGGAAACGTTTAAAAAGAACAATGTAACTTTTAAAACAGCCTTTACGAAAAGTACTCCAATATAACCATGGTATGTTTAAGTGTAATTCTAGGACTGCACAAGCTGTCCAGCATTTGGTTTTATTTTAATTTCACCATAGTATTACAGTATTAGCTGTACCTCCAGAGTCTGTCAAGCCCACGTTCCCTTGCGCCACATCACTGTGCGTTCACAAAAAAAAATTCAGCTTTTGTTGATGGTTTTTGCCTCACTGGGCCTGTCACTTCATGAGTTAGCCTAAAGCACTCTACACGTCTTCCTGTAATGAAATATTTACAATCAGAGCTGATATGTGAGATGGCTGCCCGCTGTAGCCCCTTGGTAATTATTTGAGTCCTTGGGCAAAAGACAAAAAAGATGCTTGGAATACGAAGACGATTGTATTTTTTTATTAATATTATTTTATCAGAATTCTGGCTGATTAGATGGCACTGTACTGCTGTAATGATTTAGGAGACTTTTAAAAGCAGCTAGTGCTGGGTTACTTTGGAACGCTTAGGGGCCACAAAACAGCCTCAGCCTGAAGGGCCTATAGAGCTCCTATTTTATATAATAATTATTTTATATTACTGAAAATGTTTTAATTTGTTTAATTAGTCTGATGACTTCTTCTTTAGCAATTTCAGGTTTGTTAAAAAAAAAGAAAAAAGACAGTGGCTACATAGTTTTCAACCGATTTATGAATAAGACTGCTCCACTTTACATTGTCCAGTGAAATTTGAGCTTGTTTAATACGCACACAATCTATAGCAACACAATGGCAATGACGTCTCAGACTGAAAGGTATAAGTAAAAATAAACCAGTGTTTTCAGAGTTTTTCGTTATTTGTTACTGTTTTGTTGATAATTGTTGAGAGAGGAGCACTTTTGGTTAATTTTGGAAAAAGGGGAGGGGCTTGAGCCCCCCTCTTTCACAATACAATATTTCGTGTGAGTTTCACTTGGAATTAGATGGTTAAAATAAGATTTAGCACAGTTTACAATAAACTTGAGCTAAAAACACCCAAAACATTATAAATTGGTTGTGATGATCCACATTCAAAACTACTGTAAAAGAAAAAGAAAATGTTCAAATTTCAAGTTTCAAGTTTCATTCAAATGTTTGAAGTTTGAAGATAATTTTTTTATTCAGCAAGGAAACATTAAATTGATCAAAAGTGAAAGTAAGGATATTTAAAATGTTTCAAAAGATTTATATTTCAAATAAATACAGCTCTTTTGAATATTCTTTTTATCAAAGAATCCTGGAAGAAAAAAAAAAGTGACTGAACGTAAGATGAATGGTTGCCAAAATGCAACTTTGCTTGGCAAAAACCACCGTATAAAACTTGCAGTAAAACTATCTCCATTAGACAACTCCTTACCAAAATCCTTCTATCAAAAGACACATTTTTAATACTGCAGTTAGTGATTCACAATTATGAAATCACATGCTAACATACGTTATATAACAGTTTATAACTGCTTAACATCTTAAAAAGGCAACACTCATCATGTGAGGTGCATTAAAACAGTGATTAAACATGTATGCATGTGTACATTCAAATAATGCAAAAGGAATAGTGTGTTAGCAGGTTTACGAATCCAAGATCCAAAAAAACTGGATTATCACATTCACCAAGACTGGAAGAGAACAATTTGGAATAGTATGCGTGACTCTACTTTAGACCTCATAAATCATCTGCAGTAAACAAACTAGTAGAAATAATGAACATCTTATAATGCCTCAGCCAAAAGTATAGTTGCCATGGCTCTCTGTGCCTCTGGATCTTCCTGTTCTTACTCATACCTGGTCATAAACTCCTCTTATTTCTCCAGCAGAGACAGACAGCTTCCCATTATAATCCCTCCAACTAAACGCAGCGAGTTTCATGAAGATCATCTTCTGAGACACGGTTTTGTCCCGGTTCAAATCCACAAAAGCAAAAGTCCTATGTCCACAGAGAGCTGCAGAATCGGTGCATTAATAATTTGCGGAGGTGCAGCGAACACTTCCAGGAGTGTATGTAAATGATAGGGAGAGAATAGACTGGCAGTATTAATATTGCATTTGTTCTGCGTTGGGTTTATTAGTCAGGCAAGAAGCTAATGAGCCTCTTGCACCCAAAGCTGTCAAACGCTCAGCCCGTAATTCAAGCTGGAGAAGAGACTCTTTCGCTCAAAACACATCCTGCTTCTGAATAATGGCTCCAACTACAAGAAGCATCCAACTCATTAGAGAGTATATCAATTTAATGATATTAGCTGACAAAGTTATTAAAAACTTTGTCTAACTTCAGATTAGTGTTTTGATTAATCAATTTCATGAGTTTCTGTGGTGATCTCAAAATGCTTCACTCTATTAAAAATAGGAGTGGATTGCTTGTAGATTGCTTTACCCTGAAGAAAGTTTTATTGCTCAGACATTGCTCTTTCAAAGCTCGGGAGACTCAATGGAGTTATTGTTTATATTTCATTAAAGTGTTGTTGGATTTTAATCATGAAACCCAAGCAGAACAGATTTCTGTCTAAATAATTTGTACAGCCATTTTTTAATAAATTATCGCATTCAATTCAATGCCTAATTTTTCCTAAAAAATGATTTATGAATGAATTACACAGAAAATCTGTTTCATGAATAAGGCACATTGTCTCATATGGGTTTCTACGCAGAAATAAACAGAAACAAATTAAACAATTACAGTAATACCCCAATTTATAAGTGTAAAAGTATTTTAAAGGTATAACATATATATTGGATTTTGGTAGAATTTGTTGACAAATGTTCTCAAATCTGAACATCATTTGTGACATTATCTCATCTTAAACTCTAGTAAAGGTGCTTTGAAATGCAGAAACTATCAAGCTATTAAAGCAATCTCATTTTTGATTTTCTTTCCTACAGATGGATCCGGATGATCACACATATGGATATGATACAGGAGAAAAGTGACTGAACGTAAGATGAATGGTTGCCAAAATGCAACTTTGCTTGGCAAAAACCACCGTATAAAACTTGCAGTAAAACTATCTCCATTAGACAACTCCTTACCAAAATCCTTCTATCAAAAGACACATTTTTAATACTGCAGTTAGTGATTCACAATTATGAAATCACATGCTAACATACGTTATATAACAGTTTATAACTGCTTAACATCTTAAAAAGGCAACACTCATCATGTGAGGTGCATTAAAACAGTGATTAAACATGTATGCAATTGCAAAAGGAATAGTGTGTTAGCAGGTTTACGAATCCAAGATCCAAAAAAACTGGATTATCACATTCACCAAGACTGGAAGAGAACAATTTGGAATAGTATGCGTGACTCTACTTTAGACCTCATAAATCATCTGCAGTAAACAAACTAGTAGAAATAATGAACATCTTATAATGCCTCAGCCAAAAGTATAGTTGCCATGGCTCTCTGTGCCTCTGGATCTTCCTGTTCTTACTCATACCTGGTCATAAACTCCTCTTATTTCTCCAGCAGAGACAGACAGCTTCCCATTATAATCCCTCCAACTAAACGCAGCGAGTTTCATGAAGATCATCTTCTGAGACACGGTTTTGTCCCGGTTCAAATCCACAAAAGCAAAAGTCCTATGTCCACAGAGAGCTGCAGAATCGGTGCATTAATAATTTGCGGAGGTGCAGCGAACACTTCCAGGAGTGTATGTAAATGATAGGGAGAGAATAGACTGGCAGTATTAATATTGCATTTGTTCTGCGTTGGGTTTATTAGTCAGGCAAGAAGCTAATGAGCCTCTTGCACCCAAAGCTGTCAAACGCTCAGCCCGTAATTCAAGCTGGAGAAGAGACTCTTTCGCTCAAAACACATCCTGCTTCTGAATAATGGCTCCAACTACAAGAAGCATCCAACTCATTAGAGAGTATATCAATTTAATGATATTAGCTGACAAAGTTATTAAAAACTTTGTCTAACTTCAGATTAGTGTTTTGATTAATCAATTTCATGAGTTTCTGTGGTGATCTCAAAATGCTTCACTCTATTAAAAATAGGAGTGGATTGCTTGTAGATTGCTTTACCCTGAAGAAAGTTTTATTGCTCAGACATTGCTCTTTCAAAGCTCGGGAGACTCAATGGAGTTATTGTTTATATTTCATTAAAGTGTTGTTGGATTTTAATCATGAAACCCAAGCAGAACAGATTTCTGTCTAAATAATTTGTACAGCCATTTTTTAATAAATTATCGCATTCAATTCAATGCCTAATTTTTCCTAAAAAATGATTTATGAATGAATTACACAGAAAATCTGTTTCATGAATAAGGCACATTGTCTCATATAGGTTTCTACGCAGAAATAAACAGAAACAAATTAAACAATTACAGTAATACCCCAATTTATAAGTGTAAAAGTATTTTAAAGGTATAACATATATATTGGATTTTGGTAGAATTTGTTGACAAATGTTCTCAAATCTGAACATCATTTGTGACATTATCTCATCTTAAACTCTAGTAAAGGTGCTTTGAAATGCAGAAACTATCAAGCTATTAAAGCAATCTCATTTTTGATTTTCTTTCCTACAGATGGATCCGGATGATCACACATATGGAGATGATGCAGGAGGAAGAGCGAAAGCGCCCTCTGTTTATCAGCAGGTCTGGCAAAAGCTCCGATCTGGATCTGGGAACGCTCATTTGAATCCAGACATCTCCTGCTGCTGAATCATGCCAGTGGGATTATGAGATTCCTCACAATGAAAGAACAGATTTAAACATACCCTTCTATTCTTCATCGTCGTGGCGAAGGCCTCCAACCCTGCAGGTGGTGAATTAAATCTACGTTGAGTTCACAGATGGGGTTGTCCCAACTACTAACACAAACTATTGAACATGTGTGTATACCCATATTCATTACTGTTCCTGGACCTGTGTTAATGACACTTCCATCGAGTGGACTGAGCAGAGACAGATGGGCCCTTTATGAGTCTACTTTTTTAAGAAGTTTTTCCACCTTGCAGGTTTTTCTCTTGCTACACGTGATCTCTTGCTAACTGTTGATTTTAGTCATACTAAAGTTAATCTGTGAAGTCATGTGCATTTATGTATGCACTATTTAATATTTTTGTTAAACGGATGGTTGTTTTCAGTCACATTTATGCATTTGGCAGAATTTAGCAAAGAAGTTTGGGGTCCGTAAAATGGAAAGTTTAATTGTTTTAAAAAGTTTATAAATGAGTGAAATGGGCATTTTCATACTAGAGTATTTGATAGGGACTTGAGTCCTTTTGTCAGTTTGCTTCATGAGTTTAGTGTGAAAGTCCTTCGTGTAGTTCTTTTGGTTTCCAACAAACCAATTTGCTAAAAAATGCTGTGAAAATTTGATCAGTAAAAACAGTAAAATTGTGAAATATTTAAAATAACTTTTCTTTTTTTAATATATTTTAATATGTAATTCTTTCCTGTGACTGGAAAGTTAGCCAGCCATTACACCAGTCTTTAGTGTCACACGACCCTTCATAAAATTGTGATATTTTGATTTGGTGCTCAAGAAACATTTCTTATTATCAATGTAGATAATAAGAATGCCATGCATGGTCATTGTTTTGTTTTTTGTTTTTCAGGATTTTTTATGAAGAGAAAAGAAAACTGCATTTATTTGAATAGTTTGTAACAATACAAAAGTCTGTTACTTTTATGTTACTGTTACTTTGATTAATATAATGCATCCTTGCTGAGTAAAAGTATTATTATTATTTATTTTTTACTGACCCCAAACTTTTATGTATACATTAATAATAATATTACTATTTATTAATATTAATATTGGACCTATTTTTTTAAGGCCACATGCCGTCTAAGTACGAAACTTGTTTTAGTGTGGTAGATGATTGACAGTTGTTTGACAGATCTTAATCTCAGGTATAAACGGGGTCTTTGAGTGGTCGTGATTCTACCATTTGTCATGCAAAGATTTTCTGTCAGTTTCAGACCTCTAAAGAGGATCTGAAGCTTTACATTGAGTTGTTGTTAAGACCTGAATTCAGCCATAGGTACTTGTGTTGTGTTTTAAAATGCGTTAGGATTTGAGTGTGCTAGAGAGCCTCAGTCTTTCTTTAGAGCACTTTAAAACTCATCTAGTTGTAAACAGAATTCACCAGACGAGTCCCCCTGGTACCAGAGTCGTCGGATCACCAGATGCCCACAGACGCACCTTTTAATGTCCTCCTCAAAGTGGTACCCTCGATCCATCATTCTGGAAACTTCACTATTTTCTTCTTTAAATTCAGCGAGTTCATGTTAAATGGTGAATTTATAACATAACTATACGCACCAGTCCTCTTTCACTATACCAATCACAAATTTGACATTACTGTGGGGGGAAAAAGAGGTTTAGCATCTCAAGTGGAATAATTTCCATATGTATGTATAATACCCTTATGAATTCAAATTCTGCGATCCAGTCAGATGATGAATAAAACCTAATAAAAATGTCATTCTCCTGCTGAAACTCTGTAGCTGCCACAGGCCCACTGAGAATGTTTCTAAAACCACTATTGATACCTTTCTATTCAGCATGTCCCTGACTGACATGACGCAATTTATTTATGACATTTTATTTTTGGACTATTGCCATTGTAAATATACAGCACTGTGCCAAATGCTCGCCTTTGAGGAATTAATGATCCGTTAAAGATACAATATCCTGTTTCTGCCACTCACGATGATTGAGCCAAGGTGGAATCAATTTCATCTGTCAAATCTTTCTTGAACAGCTGAAAAGTGCTCTTAAACATGCTGAAGTGCAGTTGGAAATGAGTCACCCGTGAAGCCGCTAATAGCACCCTCTGGTTTTGCTCTTTGTGTTTGTGCATTTGATTCTGTTAAAGGTCCCAATTTATCCATTAGCCATAAAACACTTACTTACACAATGGCGCCGACGCTGATGGCTGCCTCCGTGGCATGCTCTGCAGTTGTTTTTATGTTTTTGTTAGTTTGTCCTGTCTTTAGTTAGATCCCTGCAATCAGTTTCACCAGAGACGAATTGCTGGACATTCGGAAGTACACACCACCCGATATTTCACCGGTTTTCGACTATTCGGATGTTTTGCTGGACATTGTTGTCGGGGGAGCTGTGGCGCTGATCAAGCGCTTCAGGACGCGCAGACGGGGGAAGCGAGCCGGCGCGCTCGTGAAGCTCAGACAGCGTGGATTCAGAACGCCGTTGCCTAGCATCCATCTGGCGAACCTCCGCTCTCTACCCAACAAAACGGACGAACTTCTTCTGCTCTCCCGGACAAATAAGGATTTTTCTAACTCTGCTGCTCTGTGTTTCACGGAAACCTGGCTGAAAGACGCCATTCCGGACAGCGCGTTGAGTCTCCCGGGCTTTCAGCTGTTCAGAGCAGATCGCGACGCAGAATCAACGGGGAAATCACGCGGTGGCTGGACATGCTTTTACATCAATGAGAGGTGGTGTACAGATGTAACTGTGTTAAAGAAGATGTGCTGTTCAGATCTAGAAGTGCTCTTCATTAACTGTAAGCCGTTCTATTCGCCGCAGGAGTTTTGTTCGTTCATTCTCGTCAGTGTGTACATTCCTCCGCAAGCACACGTGAGCTCCGCTTTACAGAAACTCGCTGATCTGATCACAGACACAGAACAACAACACCCGGACTCTGTTTTAATCATTCTCGGGGACTTTAATAAAGCCAATCTCTCCCGTGAACTGCCAAAATACAGACAGCACATCACATGTCCCACCAGAGACAGTAATATATTGGATCACTGTTACACCACAATAAAGAATGCATATCACTCTGTCCCACGAGCAGCTTTGGGGCTCTCTGATCACTGCTTGGTTCATCTTATACCGACCTACAGGCAGAAACTGAAATCAGCTAAACCTGTATTAAGGACTGTAAAAAGATGGACTAATGAAGCAGAGCAGGATTTACAAGCTTGTTTTGACCTCACTGATTGGAGCGTCTTTGAAGCTGCTGCCACCGATCTGGACAAGCTCACAGAGACTGTAACATCTTATATCAGTTTCTGTGAAGACATGTGCATTCCAACCAGGACTCACTTAACTTACAACAATGACAAACCATGGTTCACTGCAAAACTCAGACAGCTCCGTCAGGCCAAAGAAGATGCTCACAGGAAGGGGGATAATGTCTTGTATAAACAGGCTAAATACACACTGGAAAAGGAGATCAGAGTGGCAAAGAGGAATTATTCTGAAAAAATAAAGATTAAATTCTCTTCCAGTGACTCGGCATCAGTGTGGAAAAGTCTAAAAGAAATCACCAATTACAAGACACCATCCCCCAGCACTGCGGAGAATCAACACCTGGCAGACGATCTGAACGAGTTCTACTGCAGGTTTGAAAAAACACCCCACACCCGCCCTGAACACCTCTCCACACAACCATTCACACCTCCAGCAACCCCCCTCTCCCCCACACCTGCAATTCAGATCAGCGAAGAAGAGGTGAGCCAGGTCTTCCGGAAGCAGAAAAGGAGAAAAGCACCAGGCCCAGACTGTGTTACACCAGCCTGTCTGAAATCCTGTGCTGACCAGCTGGCCCCCATCTTCACACAGATCTTCAACAGATCACTGGAGCTGTGCGAAGTCCCTTCATGCTTCAAACGCTCCACCATCATCCCCGTCCCAAAGAAACCCAAAATTACTGGACTTAATGACTACAGACCTGTGGCTCTAACGTCTGTGGTCATGAAGTCTTTTGAAAGACTGGTGCTGGCCCACCTGAAGGACATCACTGGACCCTTGCTGGATCCTCTTCAGTTTGCCTACAGAGCAAACAGGTCTGTGGACGATGCAGTAAACATGGGACTGCATTATGTTCTGCAACATCTAGACAGACCAGGGACTTATGTGAGGATCCTGTTCGTGGACTTCAGCTCGGCCTTTAACACCATCATCCCAAACCTCCTCCTGCCCAAACTAACTCAGCTCTCCGTGCCCACCTCCGTCTGTCAGTGGATCAACAGCTTCCTGACAGACAGGCAGCAGCTAGTGAGGCTGGGAAAATACACATCCAGCACCCGTACGATCAGCACTGGAGCTCCTCAGGGTTGTGTTCTCTCTCCACTGCTCTTCTCCCTGTACACCAACGACTGCACATCTAAAGACCCCTCTGTCAAGCTCCTGAAGTTTGCAGACGACACCACACTCATCGGCCTCATTCAGGACGGTGACGAGTCTGCTTACAGACAGGAGGTCGAGCAGCTGGCTGTCTGGTGCAGTCTCAACAACCTGGCGCTCAACACGCTAAAAACTGTGGAGATGACCGTGGACTTCAGGAGAAACCCCTCTGCACTCCCCCCACTCACCATCATGGACAGCACTGTGACTGCAGTGGAGTCATTCAGGTTCCTGGGCACCACAATCTCTCAGGACCTGAAGTGGGACACTCACATTGACTCCATTGTGAAAAAGGCCCAGCAGAGGTTGTACTTCCTTCGCCAGCTGAGGAAGTTCAACCTGCCACAGGAGCTGCTGAAACAGTTCTACTCCGCCATTATTGAATCTGTCCTCTGCACTTCAATAACTGTCTGGTTCAGCTCAGCTACCAAATCTGACCTCAGAAGACTTCAGAGGGTAGTCCGGACTGCTGAGCGAATCATTGGTACAACCCTCCCTTCTCTCCAAGAACTGTACTCGTCCAGAGTGAGCAAAAGGGCTGGCAGAATCACTCTGGACCCCTCACATCCAGCACACTCCCTCTTTGAACTGTTGCCATCTGGTCGACGCTACAGAGCACTGAGCACCAGAACGACCAGACACAGGAACAGTTTCTTCCCTCAGGCCATCCATCTCATGAACACTTGACAATAACCGTGGAACACACACTATTTATACACTCATACACTTATTTATCTAACACACACACTCAGTCTACATTTCAATTTGCACATAATATACCTGTACATACAACTGTCTATTGTTATATACCTGTACATACAATTGTCGATTTGTATATTTTTATTCCTTAGTTACTTGTTCTATTTTTCTATTTTTTATTATCTGTGTTTTTGTTCTGTCACTGTCATTCTGTTACACTGTGGAGCTTCTGTCATGAAAACAAATTCCTCGTATGTGTAAACATACCTGGCAATAAAAACTCATTCTTCTTCTTCTTCTTCTTCTTAAATTATTAAAATATAACTTCAAATCTCAGGGGGTACATTAAGTAAATCCATCCATCCATCCATCTCAGATTACACAATTGGGATTTGTGTTTCTTCTTTTCAGACAAAAATGACTGAATGTTTTATGGAAGTGGCAGGAAGAGTGTACAGTCAGCTGTTCCACATGACAACAGTGAGAATGATTTGTTTTATGCTTTTAGGAACAATAATGAAGAACCCATGATTATGATTCACTAAATTTCAGTTTGTAGGATATCCATGATTTATTTGACTGATTGACTGAAAAAGTTTTAGGGTAATTTGTGGTACAGAGTTTCCATGTGGCCATATTTCCCTATGTTTTCCAACATAAATAATAAAATCAAATTTTTGTTTGACATGAGAACATTTTATTAACACAAAAATGATCGTAATTCCATTTTTAATATTTTTTTTTTTGCTAATATTGTGTTTTTCCTTCATAAATGTGTTTCCTGTGACACCATGATGTGGCCATGGTATTGTTTGCATAAAGATTTTTATTCAACACAAGCCATAAAACCTAGATATCTTCTACAGCTATTTTTTACTAGGCAGTTTTTTTTAACTAGTTATCACTGTGCAGAAAAATAACAGTGAATGCCAGAGTAAAATGCTTGAAAAATACGCATTCAATAGATCCATAGCTTCCTGTTGGTCAGTTTGTCTGCTCAGTTAAGATTCCCCCCTATTGTTGCAGAAAACATTATATTCAGGGGTGTGAAGTAACGAATTACAAATACTCACGTTACAGTAATTTAGTTTTTATCAGTAATTGTACTTTTTTGAGTAGTTTAAAAATGGTGTACTTTTACTTAAGTACATTTTAAGTGATGTATCAGTACTTTTACTCCGCTATTTTCCTCCGTTTGTGGTCGTTACATGCTTATTTTAATTGTATTTTTATCCATCAACGTGATTGGATAGATAGTAATAGGTCTCGTGACTTTCGTCAAATCAAATTGTGCATAGAAAACTTTAACCGCCAACTGTTTATTATGGAGCCAGATCGGCCTCAAAAATAACACATTTGCAAAACAAAATTCATAAATGCACAGCACAATTTACATTTACAAAATCCGATTCGTAAATTCAAAACACAATTCATAAATACACAAGTAAAAGCATAAATATTTCCCCAAATGCTCACACAAATGCATCTTACCTAAATAAATTTAAAATGTTTACACAAATATGTATATATAAATTTCTTGAATTAATTTCCATCACACATTTATGAATAATGTTACATGTATTTATGGATCGTTGAATCTGCATTTGCAAATCATCACACATGCGTGGACTGCTTTGAATTTGTGTGTGGTATTTTTGAGACCTTCCTGGCAGGTTAAGATTCATAAATATCTTTTTTTGGAGGATGTTCCCTTCAGCCAATCGCGGTGAGCTTTTAATCCACCAATCAAAACGCTCTTTACTGAACAGACTCAAGAAGCTCAACGCTGTGCTTGTACTGTGCAGTGTTCCATGATCGGGTCCTTGATGTAAAGACATTTTAATGGGCAGTGTTGGGCAAGTTACTCTGAAAAT
>NW_015505561.1:156104-181025 GCF_001515645.1 Sinocyclocheilus grahami | reverse complement strand
ATACTCTTCATTCTTTATGACAAACAAGATAATGTGAATTACAGAATGTACAACGTTTTTAAAATGTATCAATTGCGGTGTACAGCGTTTATTATGAGGGGGTAGAATCCACAGCTCAGTACTCACTACTCAATACTCATGAGTACTTTTAAATAAGCTACTCTTTTACTCTTACTCAAGTAGTTTTTTGGACAAGTACTTTTACTCTACACACACTACATTTTTTGGAAGGTAATGATACTTTTACTTGAGTATATTTTTTCAGTACTCTTTCCACCACTGATTATATTACATAGTATAATCATGGTCAGTGCAGACATGTACTTGAACTTACTTTCTCATCGACTCTAAAAGCTCCTTGCTAGTCTAGTCAGAGAAGTATAATAAAGATGAAGTCTACTTTCTGACTCCGAGCACTGCTCGGTGTTCACAGGTGTCTAAAGAACTTCTGCCATTTCTTCTGCGATGACACTTCTCTCGGTTACTACAAAACATTGTTAAAAGACATTTGTTGCACATTTAAGAGAAATATTCAGTTATTCCTGTATGTCTCTACATGCCAAGTGAAGAAGCAACTAAAGTAGCAACAAAATTGCTGTGATTCTGTGTTTTGTTGTAGTCAGTTACATGTGTTTTGGCAGTGATGAGCACCTGTACATATGAGTCTGCTTACATAGCAACTGTAAAATCAGGACACAGCTACTGCAAATGATCTCAGACATATTGATGCATATGAATTTGATTGCAGTACATTGTCATTGTAAAAATCACTGCAACTAGCTTATATAGGCTATTTAGTTAACAGATTATTTGAAAAGAACGTTCTTCTATAGAATTATAAAACTAATAGTACAAACAAATCCTCTTCACTCTAACATCCTTGAAGTAATTGCATTCGGTTACATTCATAAAAATAAGAATGTGGAAACTAAAACTACAAACCTTTCTCCTTGTGTGTGCTGGACCGTCATCATCCTCCTCTTCTTCATCTGTTTGTTTGCAGATCGGAGCGTTGTTCGTCAAAGTTTAGTGCAGCGTAAACATTCTAGACTTGCATAACTGTACTTGGATCAAAGATCAAAAACTTCTCGTTGATTTATTAGCTTTAGGTGGAGCATAACGAAAGTTTTCTGGCAAATCACCAGTCTCGCACACAAATTTAACCTTTTGCAAGTTTCATTATGAACTTGCTAACTAAAACACTAAAATATAAAAACTCTATCTATGCTTACGAGAAATATTTAATCAGAAGAATCCCATACATCCACATCTCTTGGTAAATAATCCATTGTGATTTGCTGTTATCACAGCCCATAGCACAGCACAGCAGATTGACGGAATTGCAATTAGGTCCTACAAATGGCGGCCGCACCACTGTGTGACGTCACATGAAACCTATGAATATATAGTTTCCCTTGACCTGTAATAGAGATCCACATTGACTGTGCTCTTCTCACAGCATGCTGGCGTGTTGAATTCAGATAAATCAGTTTTTATACCAAGTTGTTTGGGACCCCATTTTCACTATTTAATAATTAAATTGTGCCCGTTCTCTCAATATTCCTTCCTTCAGCTTCTCAAATGTCGGTATTCCCCAGGACACAAAACCCATTTAAGGGTTAATATGCTTGTACGTGTCTCTGAACCGTGGTGGGCATCATTACCCAACTGTGCTTTCCCTCCTACGCTGTTGTGTGTCCTCTGACTGATGCTGACTACTCTAGAAGACTAGAGGACCCTAATCAGGGTCATTTAGGCAAAAGATCACTGAATCATCATAGCACTGTGTGCTGTTGTCATGGCAACTGCATCCACTTCACATATGGGATGCAGCGGGACCTGATGTTGAGGGTTTTCTTTTCTTTTTTTTTTAGTGCTTTAGTGCTCATCCGATCTGATGTGTTCAGTGATTGTGAAACGTTGAGACAGTTTATTAAACATCCAATCTCCTCTCAGAGGCACAGCGGAAAAGTTAATTTCCAGGAGAAGGCCCTTAAAGATGGAATATTAATCAGGTTGACATAAATATGAGACATGCATATACATGAATGCTCACACACACACAGGCCTATAATTTTGTGATGTTTCATCAAGAAATTATGGTTTTCAGATGCTTTTCATATGATTCTGAATGGGTTTTGTTTGTTTTTGTTTGTATTCCTTGATGTTTTGTGTCTGTTAGCTTATCACATACAGGACCTTTAGCCATTTTTCATTATCTTTTAACTTGGCATGTCAAAACAGTTAGGTGTTACATGCGATAAGGAGGTGGCGAAAGATATTCAAATATTAATATAGCCACATGTTCTGTCACAGCAGTCTAGTGCAAAATCTCCAATCCACACGCATGTCATAATGCTAGTGTTATACACTTATCATTTTAATAAAACATGACTTATATGAGGAATGATCTGGATTAACAGTATGTGTAGATTACTGCACTGTGAATGCATTAGCATTTAATGTGGAATGTGGATGCTTCCGCTTAAAAAAAAAACACTATTTCTCATAATTTTCCACTTCATATTTCACAATTCTACTTTATATTCCACATTAATTTCGCCCACACTATGACCTTTTATCTCTTAATATGTCTTTATTTTACACAGCTGTGACTTTATTTCTCATAATTGAGAATTAATTTTTCTGTCGTAAAATACTAAAATGATTAATTGTGACATATTTTACACAATATGACTTTTTTCGTACAATTGTAACTTTATTTCTCATAAGCAATTTTTTTTTCTTGTAATTGGGATATTATATTTCACAATGTCACACAATTTAATAAAATGTGCTGTGTTGTCAGAATATTTGAAGACTTTTTTTCCCACACTTCCAGCCTTATAGACTATTTTTAATTTAGAACAATAAAACTCCCCTCTGAGACTAGTGGTTTATTGCCGAGGCCTAATTCACAGTCTTTGTCAATTGACACAAGAGGCTTTGTCCTTTGGACACATATGATTTAACATTATAAGAGTGACATTTGAGAAAAAAAGCTGCTTCCCTGAGGCTTGTTTCCTGTTGGTTGGGTGACCAAAGAGTGTATGATGCCTAAACTTGTTATATGAGGAACTGAAAGCTAATGAAGAGAGAGGCCAGTCTCTCACAAAACCACTTATCATGACCTTTTATTCCAAGCAAAATCAATTTACCCTTAATGTGTCCATATTACTGCACTGACTTTAATCTGCTCCTGCCCATCAAAGCCTCGCCACCAGGGGACACAATCCACTGCCGCTGTGTTGTTTTTTTTACCTGGACTCAAAACGATGACTGATTAAGGTCGCTTTTGTCGTGCTCTTTAAAGACTTTGAAGGGACCACTGAACTCTGCCGAATAACTTTGAAGGAGTTTTGCACACTTGATCCAACCCAAACAAACTGGAAGAGTTAGAAGAATTAGGAAGTAGTCTCTGAAAAGGTTATAAAAAAAAAAAAAAGCTTTAGTTCATTTGTATTTTGGGCTTGTAGGGATTGCACTAAAGCATGACCAGAGTGCTTTTTATATTCTTTTCATATGCATGAGCACACATTGATGACAATTTGTTTGCACTTTTATTTCATTCATGGTGTAAACCAGCAATGTTTTTAAATGTCAATAAATCATTACAAAATGGCGCCATGGATGGCTGCCTCAGTTTGTAGCTCCTTGGTACTTTTGCAATTTTTGTTCATTTGTCCTGTTTTAAGTAACTTTTTTCCAATCAGCTTTACTAGGGATGAACACAAAGAGCAGCGTTACCCAGACTCTTTCATTGTCATTCTCTGTGATTTTGATAAAGCTAATCTCACCCGCAAACTGCCTAAATACAGACATCACATCACATGCCCCCCCAGGGACAACAATATGCTGGACCATTGCTACACCGTTTTAAAGAATGCAAACCACTCTGTCCCCCGAGTGGCTCTGGGACTCTCTGATCACCGTTTGGTCCATCTTCTACCACCCTACAAGCAGAAACTTAAAATATGTTAAGCCTGTAGTGAGATTTGTAAAACGATTGACAAATGAGGCAGAGCAGGACTTACAAGCCTGCTTCGACTGCACTGATTTGAGTGTTTTTGAGGCCTGGATCACTGTGACATCCTACATCAGTTTCTGTGAGGACATGTATGTTCCAACCAGGACTTATTTAACGTTTAACAACGACAAACCTTGGTTCAATGCAAAACTCAAACAGCTTCGCCAGGCCAAAGAGGAGGCCTACAAGAGTGGGGACAAAGCCTTGTACAAACAGGCCAAATACACACTCAATAGGGAGATAAGAGTAGCTAAGAGAAGCTACTCTGAAAAGCTGAATGTGACGAGAGAGGCGGTGGAGAAAATTCTAATGCACGACACCTGCGCCACTCACCGGTCTCAAGTCCCACGGAGGAGCTGCGGAAGGATAAAAGAAGGAGTGAGGACAGTGTTGGACGAGAGAGGGCCAGGCCTGGATTTTATTTTGTGTTTTGTGTGCGGCAGTCATCCGCGAGGGGCTGCCGCTTTACTTTCATTTTGTGTTTGTTTATTTTATTAAAATCTAATTTAAATGTTCGCCGGTTCCCGCCTCCTTCTTCCCGTGACTACGAACTTTGTTACACTGAAAAAAAAACAGTTTTCAAGCAAAGACCCTATTAGTATGGAAGGGCCTGAAAGCCATCACCAGCTACAAGACTCCATCCCCCAGAACTGTGGAGAATCAACTTTTAGCTGAATGTTTGAATGAGTTTTACTGCAGGCTTGAAAAGCTTGGTCTCACACCCCACACCATCTCACAACACAGCCATCAACACCCTCCCCCTCCCCCCTACTGCTTCTCAGCCTGCACTTAAGATCTGTGAAGATGATGTACTCAAAGTCTTCAGGAAACAGAAGATAAGGAAAGCCAAAGGCCTATATGGTGTCTCTCCAGCCTGCTTCAATGCCTGTGCTGTCCAGCTGTCATCCATCTTCACACTGGTCTTCAACAGATCACTGGAGCTGTGTGAAGTCCCCTCTTGCTTCAAACCCTCCACCATAATCCCTGTACCCAAGAAACCAAAAATCATGGGACTAAATGACTACAGACAGGTTGTTTAAATGTCTGTATTCATGAAGTAATTTGAGAGACTGGTGTTGGCCTACTTGAAGGACATTAATGGACCCTTGATGGACCCCTTGCAGTTTGCTTATCAAGCAAACAGGTCTGTGGAAGATACAGTCAACATGGGACTGCACTACATCCTCCAACTTCTGGACAAACCAGGGACTTATGCAAGAACCCTGTTTGTGGACTTACTTCAGCCCCACTTTCAACACCACCATCCCGGATACCCTCCTGATTAAACTGACACTACATTCTGTACCCACCTCCATCTGTCAGTGGATCATTAGCTTCTTGATAGACAGGGGGCAGCTAGTGAGGCTTGGAAAACTCACATCCAACACCCACACCATCAGCACTGGAGCTCCTCAGGGGTGTATGCTCTCCCCACTGCTCTTCTCCCTCTACACAACTGACTGCACCTCTAAAGACCCCTCTGTCAAACTCCTGAAGTTTGCAGACAAGAGGTTGAGCAGCTGGCTGTCTGGTGCAGTTACAACAACCTGGAGCTGAACACGCTCAAAACTATGGAGATGATTGTGGACTTTAAGAACCCCCCCCAGCACTCTCACCATCATGAACAGCACTGTGGCAGCAGTGGAGTCATTCAGATTCCTTGGCACCACCATCTCACAGGACCTTAAGTGGGACAATCACATTGACTCCATTGTGAAAAAAGCCCAGCAGAGGTTGCACTTCCTACATCAACTGAAGTGCAGATGACACAGTTTTACTCAGCTGTTATTGAGCCGGTTCTGTGCGCTTCTATAACTGTCTGGTTTAGGTCAGCCAGCAAATCAGATATAAGAAGACTGGAATGGACTGTCAGGACAGCTGAAAGGATAATTGGTGTGCACCTGCCCAACCTTCAGGACTTGTACAACTCCAGAGTGAAGAAATGGGCATGTAACATCATCACAGACCCCTCGCACCCCGGCCACAACCTGTTTGCACTTCTCCCCTCAGGCAGACATTACAGTTCTACCAGAAAGACTCGGGAGGTGAAGATAAAACTCAAAAGTATTTATTTAGAAAGCTGATTCAAAAAACAGAATTATTTGGTGTAGGCCCTATCCGTAGCTTAAATCTGAAGTCGTAGATTCCAGGTATTCCTGCCGAAGATGAAGGCAGGGTGGAGCCTACTCCCGCATGGACGGGGCCAACCTGGTGGTGGTGGGGAGGATGGAGGGAAACGAAAGCGGCAGTATCTGCAAACATAATGAAGGGTGAGTTGAGGGATTCCTCGTGTTGAGTGACGATTGGCTACATCTAATTGTAATATGTGACGTGGCATTAAGTCTTCCTAGTAGAACTTGCGCTGACGCTTCCATATCTCTGTGCACTAGAACATCTAGGGAAAAGAAAAAAACATTTTTTTCCCCCATGCCATATCCAGCTTAAATAGCTAACACAGAAATTACCACCTGTCTTCCGTAATTAATTTCTTAACTGATTATTGTCTCTCTCTCAAGTATTATGTAAATACATATACATATTTTATTTATACAGCTGTGTATACAATAATGCGCAAATCTGTAAATAAATCTGTTCCAGATGTATACAACATTATTATTTATTTTTTTCCTTAGTCTTACTTATTTAGATGTTCTTTCTTTCTTATTGAAATGTTCTTTCTGTTCTCAAAATTATATATGCATGTATGTACATTTATGTATGTATGTATGTTTCTACCAAGAGCTCTAAAAAACCACAACAAACTCCTTTTGCGTTTGCACATACTTGGCGAATAAAGCTCATTCTTATTCTGATTCTGATGTCTAATATATCTGGAGAAAGTTGTTCATTCTC
This sequence comes from Sinocyclocheilus grahami, assembly GCF_001515645.1. Lineage (NCBI taxonomy): Eukaryota > Metazoa > Chordata > Actinopteri > Cypriniformes > Cyprinidae > Sinocyclocheilus > Sinocyclocheilus grahami. The sequence goes on along the minus strand of NW_015505561.1, from coordinate 174,145 downwards.
ATTTACATTATGTCTGGCAATATAGTGCAATTTTGACTATCCTCTGTTGTTTGCTATTTTTTCCTTAATATATCCCTCCTTTTGAATAGCTGTCAATTGGAAAGGATGCCTTTTGCCTGCATAATAGTGTAGTTACACCATCTACCAGCAGGGGCTAACTATCAGTGCTAGCTATCTGACCCTGTGGCATAAGCAGACGCACTCGAATTCAATGCTAGAATGGTTTATGCTGGTTTGGTGCGGGTATAGATGGTTGACCAGCATAGCTATGATAGTCAACTGGGATGTGTTAGCCAGAAATACATGGTCACAAGTTCCGTTGTTACCAACATAGTTCAATTATTTGGTCTTTCCCGAATCCATAGTTCCAATGAATGTTCACAAACAGCATCTCAAATTTGTGTAGTTGGAACTAAAGCTCTCGAGCTGTGGTTAAATGGTTAAATGCATAGTTTCTTGTTAGTATGGCACTAAACGTAGTGATTTCAAATCTAAGTAGCACCACCAGTGTAATGGCTTTGGCTTAAATATTCATATTAATATTTAGTTTTGGTCACACTATTTTACGGGGCACCAGCCAGGAATTTCACCTTGACAGTAAAGAGCAATCATTGAAGATTGTTGAATAAATAATATATAATAAGTTGTAGTCTGACCAATCTAACGCATTTTAGAGAATCATTAACTTGTAGAGCCTCTTACAGAATTATCAACACAAGGAAGACACAAATTAAATAAAAGGGGTTTTGTTAACAAATGGATAGACAAGAGTAACTAACAACTACTAAATGGGTACAATGAATGGATAAAGTTTAAAAGATTGATAGATGCAAGTGACTGAGTTGGATGTTACTATGGACTTTATCTTATGTAAAGATAAACTGTAGTTTCCTGAAATTAATAAGGTAAACATTATTAAGATTCAAGAAATAAACCAAGAAATTATTTGTTATTAACTGACATCAGCTATATAAAATCTAAAGCAAATGAGATAATCATAAACTGACAATACACTCTAATGCCAACGGTCCCTGGATAGATGTTTGGAAGAGTGATAGTTGCGTTCCGTGTCTGGGCCGCGACATCTGCCACTTGTTGACCTTGGCCATGCTGCAGTGGAAAGAAAGGAGTCAGATCTGTTTCACAGTCTTGAACACGAAGCACTGGTGAATGATGAACTCCTGAGTACCTAGAAAGTCCTTTGTCTGGAAACATGCATACGGAGGAGGCTTGAAGGTGAAGGTTCTGAAGTCTGTACAGAAGATCAGGACAACCTGGAATACGCAGGAGAAGGATCGCTTGATGAGACGATTCTGAAGTTGTGGGAGACGATCCTAGCAGTTTGGAACTCGCAAACGGAGGATCCCTGAAGAGAAGGTTCTGAAGTTGTTGCAGCAGATGGGGGGCACTAAGCTTGTGGTCGTGGTTGCTGTGGCAGTTTCTAAACTCCACAGATTCACTCCTTGCAGAATTCCCTTGTTTCTCAGTAGTAAAACAAAAGCAGCTTAGCACATCTTGGCTTATCACATTTCTCTTAGCAACAACATCTTAGCACATCTCTTTGTGTTGATTCTGATGTCTAATATATCTGGAGAAAGTTGTTCATTCTCATTTACATTATGTTTTGCAAGTTGGCACGTGTCAGTTCCAGCGTCTTTATTGGCCGATGCTGTCGGTGGTGACAGCCCTTCTGACATTAGATCTATTTGCATAGCTTAAAGTCCAAGTTTAGAACAATGTCTTTAAGGTTTTTCCTATGCATAATTCACTTTCCAAATCAATTCCAGATTAGCCTACACATTGTGGTGAAAATATGAAAACCAAACATCAATGGGTAATGCTGAACATTGACCCATTCATTCATATACCTTAATAGGTAAGGTTGCATACATTGTTGTATCACCCAAAGCACTCATTAAGTATGTACAGTTCTGTAAATGGATTTGAAGAAGGTTTATTCACTTTTGCGTCCATGTTGTGTCAATGCATGTGATTATGTGTTTTTCCTTTGTGGCTTTAGCCACCTGGAGAAACTTATTTCTCCTGTGAGGGGGATTTATGATAATTCACACCTTGATACTTCAAATCAAAGTTTCCACGGAGAAACTTCAAAATAACGGAGAACGAAAAATAGCAAAGCAGTCCTCAGATGCCATGTTTGTTATTGCAATAACCACATATTAATTTGATCTCAAACTGATTAATTAGCAGAAAGTATTATAATTATACATGTTTTACCAGTGCCAGATGAATATGAATGCAAAATGTATGTGAATTCAAAACACAGCATATGCTGACAATATTTTTAGTAGAGTCTTAAAATAACACTTGTTTAAATATTTCTACCACTGGATAGAGAAAAAAAAAAACTTATGTCTGCTCAGGGTTACCACTATCATAAAGAATGTATGCTCACATATACAGGCAGATGACAGGAGAGGTCTTTAGCTGTAAGCCAGAAATCATGAGATATTAAAGCGTCATTCTTTACACTCAGAAGTGGCACTCTTACACTCACTAAAGACCACACACTGTCAACATATCGTTATATTTTACTCGTTTTCCTTCCCCTCTCTGTTTTTTCTCATCTCTCTGGTTTTCCCTACTCTTGCTCACTCAGTTTCCCAATTTATATGTAAATGTGGGTGTTCTTGACAATGACAGGCCCAAGGCAGTTTATTCCTGCTTTAGAACAGTCCATAACCCAAAAATAAATGCCAAAAGTCCTTGATATCAAGCATGGTGAAATAAATCACATGTATTATTTTGCTAACCATAACGGTTTGAAAATGAGCATGATTTCCCCTTCTGTGAGGACACTAAAAACTGTTTACTGTTTTATTCTTGCTTAAAATTTGCTGGTGGAAAGATCAAATAACTCATACGCAGATGCAGATGGATTGTATAGATGCATACATTTGCTGAAAATTGTGATTTCTGCAGAATTGGAACACTAAACTGGCAAGAGCGGCTTCAAAATCTTCAATACTTAACTTGCTGGATCTCCAGGATCCTCCTGTCAATGATCATAGCAAAGGGCATCTCAGAAAACCGCACTCCAGTGGTTTGAGTCTTACTTCTCAGATAGGTCCTTCAAGGACCACTTCTCTTCTCTATCTACATGGCATCACTAGGAATTTTACGAGCAACTCACGTAAAATTCAAGGCATTGATATTTGCCTAAAAAACTCTACACCCCTTTATCTAAATTCACTACTTTAGACTTGTGTGCCCTCCAGAAGCTTACGTTCTGCAAGTGAATGGCGCATTATGTACACACAGCACCCCATATTGACAGAAAAACACAGAATTGTTGACATTTTTGCAGATTTATTAAAAAAGAAAAACTGAAATATCACATGGTCCTAAGTATTCAGACCCTTGATATTTCAGTTTTTCTTTTTTAATAAATCTGCAAAAATGTCAACAATTCTGTGTTTTTCTGTCAATATGGGGTGCTGTGTGTACATTAATGAGGAAAAAAATTACTTAAATGATTTTAGCAAATGGCTGCAATATAACAAAGAGTGAAAAATGTAAGGGGGTCTGAATACTTTCCGTACCCACTGTATATATATATATATATGTGTGTGTATGTGTGCGTGTGTGTGTGTTCCTCTTTGGGATGGCACCATAATGCGCCATCCCAAAGATATATATATATATATATATAAAATGCCAAGAAATGCAAATGTTTTACTTCATTAACTTCTCTGATGAGTAAATGTTTTGAGAGGCTCATTAAAAGGTATATAATTTCAACCACAGAACGTATTGAACTCCTTTCAATTTGCTTATCAGTCCATTAAAATGGTTGATGCTACAGTATATCCTCACTGCTGGAACTTGTCTACTCATCATGGGTCTCCAAAAAGATTTTATTTGTCTTTTTTCACCTTTGCATTTATAGATTCTTATTATTAATTTTGATACTATTGATTTCCAAAACTCTTTGATCTGCCAACTGATCAAAGTGAAATTCTTTCAACTCACAAAGTATGTTTTCATTGCATCTACTCTATTAAGAGTTTAATTTACACATACCAAATTGTCTGAGCAAAATTCATGCTTCTAATGTTTGAATGACAGCCTTTCATAACACTTCGTTTTACTATTATTTAATCCAAATTATCCTAATAGTTAATTAATAAAGCATTTGGTATGCCACCTGGTATGCCTATAACTGATGACAGAATTGTTATTTTTGGGTGAACTATAAGGTGAAGTCACAAATGTGTTCTTCTAAATTCCAAATGCCTCGTTGAGTATGGGTAGGGACACACCAAACCAAAGAACTAGTGCTGAGGAAAGCCGACTGTGGTGTCGCCTCGTGTTGTCTCATGTTGCCTCGCATCGCCTGCATTGGTGCAAAAAAAGTTGCACTAGAACACACCAGAGAGCCGAAGGCAAATAGCATGTACGCTCTGCACTTGAGTGAGAGAACATAAATCTCCCATTCCAGCAGGTGGCAGTAGTCTGTATTTGCCATTCAAAACAGCTAGAACAGTGGATACCAGAACAGCTGGAGCTGTGGATATACTTTTGGCACAATTGTATGTGAGTGACATCACTTTACAATCCAAACACGCCTCATGACACTGATTGACAGGTTTCCGTGTAAGGCATGGGAAATTCAAATGCTAAAGGAATTGCGATTCCATTTGAGTTTTGGCAGGTTACATGTGCGATGCAGAGAGAGTGAAAAAGCAGACGTTGTAATTAATATTGCTATTTAAATATGACAGGGTCATAACTCATAAAACATGGGAAATACAGCTGCAAATGGACTTTGCTTTTCCACTTGAAATTTGGCAGTCTGTGCATTCGTGAAAGCGAGAACGCAAATGTTAAAGCGAGATTTGGATTATGTCACAATTTATATGTCCACACATGGAAAACGCAAATGAAAATACAATTTTCAATTCCTTTTGACAATAGTCCGGAATATCCTTCCATAGTGATGGATTCATGTAGTTTTTTTTTTCAATCATGTCTGCTAAATTGCAAATGGCACTGGCATTGTCAGCCCTTGGTCTTCTTCTTGTGGATGAAGAAAGAAACAGAAAGAAGTTCCCTCTTTACTCCGTCATTGGTTTGCTTTCGTCAATTCTGTTTTATCCTGTGCGCTCTTTCGCTAAGCTGAATAGCCAATCGAAGTTCTCTTTCTCACCAATGAGCTCCACCGCCGATTCGACATGCAGAATTGGCCAAAAAAAAAAAAGCTTAATTCATCTTGGCCCCGTCTCTTACTAATTCTCGTGTGCTTCTGCAAACATGTTAGCTGACAGTTCTGATATTTGTAAGGGTTTAGAAGTCCCACACACCAATCTGCGGCAGGGTCTTTGATCAGAGTGACGTTTCCCACTGTGAGCGTTAAGGGATGTGTGTACATACGCTCAGATAAATATCAGAGTTGTGTGCTTTTAAGGATAGGGAAAGTAATATGTCTTCATAAGTAATGTGATATCTATGCAAAACCACATACAGACACTATCAAAGTATTTGTTAGGCAATAGCAGGTATCCATTCAGAAGGTTTCTGCAGTTGTTTGAGCTTTGAACTCAGTAGCAGAGTTTCTCTAGCTAAGCTGCTGTGTCATGCAGAATAACTAGCTCAGAACTTTAATGTGTTACAGTGAGATTAAACCGTTTAACAACATTCGGTTTAAACCTTTTTGGGGGCAATTTGCCACTTTTTGTAGACTGAGGCCACATCCCAATTTACACACTTCTGCTTTGTATTAAAAGTATGTTTTTAGCTGGTGATGGGAAAGTACATATACTTGTGCTACATACCAAATCTTAAAAATGGTATGTGTGTTGGTAGGTGTGCTACATACCAAATCTTAAAAATGGTATGTGTGTTGGTAGGTTGGTAAGATTTTTTTTGAAAGTAGTCTCTTCTGCTCACCAAATAAGTCATTAATCCAGTCTTCAGTGTGAAATTATCCTTATTAGCCTTCAAAAATAATTGTAAAATGCTGATTTGGTTATCAAGAAACATCTTCATCATCATGTATTTATGCGTTTGTGTACATGTGTGTGTGTATATATATATATATATATATATATATATGTATTTTACACATACACACACTCACATGTGTGTGTATATGTGTGTGTGTATATACAGTATATATATATATATATATACATTTTCAGAGCATTTCCACCACAAATTTCTGCAGGCCCTTGCATTTTAATAAGATCATGGTGGTTTGATATTTACTGTAGTAATGTAAGATTACTGTATTTATATATTATTTTGTACACGCATAATTCATTACCTTATCATAAAACCATTATAATACCATTGCCATCATAATAGCCTAAATGACAATCCATGAAATGGACGTCTTGTTTTGTTTTGTTGTTCACAAAACCAGAAACCATTTAGTGCCGATTATTCAAGGTAACACAAGATGAAAAAGATCAGAGGAGAAGATTCTCGCCCAAACAAATATGACTCGGAAAAAGAAAAGCACAGATTTAGCATGAAAGACTCTGCTCAGGATCAAAGGTGCTTGTGGCTGCGCTAATACCATCAGCTTCCATTTCCTCTGGAGTCTTGCTATGCAGGATTAGCTGGCCGTTTTTTCTTTTTTTCATGTGTGAGAGAGAACATCACCCCCCTACAGCCCTGCGCGGATTACCAGAGCCCCTGCTGCTCCTCTAACACGCCTTTCACTCTCATCTAGGGCCGTTGCGTCTGGTTTCCCATCCCTCGATTGCTATGACAGGAACCTAAAAGCAGGTCCTGGATTAGCGAATGTGGCGGCCGGATGTATAGGGATGTTTTGTTGGCATGCTGAGATGTGTGGATGACTGGAGGATGGCCTGCCTCCATTTTTGGTCATCTCTCAAGACAAAGACAGTGGAGAGGGTGAGAGGACGATTATGGAGACTCTCAGGAAAGAGAAAGAGTGAGTCAGCGGCTGGCTGGGTGTACATTAATTGAACATAAGAAAGCCAGGCTGGACACGAAGTGGTCAAAGAGCAGACGTGCAGGTCAAACTCATTTTCAGCACTCTCTGAGAGACCAACACACATAAAACCACTACAGCTGGATAGATCATCTCATTCACTCTCATGCATTCATTCAAACACACACACGCTCACTCATAAGTGGACTGAAATGGGAAACTGCACAGTATGTGCACTATACTGCCTACTATTTTTGTAAAATGGCATGCGAAGTTGAATGCAATACTCACAAGGAGGTCTATAATACCCGGAGAAAGCTATCCGTTAGCATTCACAATCATCTCAATGGCAGTTGCTGCAGTAAATATCACATTTTCAGCTGCTGCCTGTGCGGAAATGCACATTTGAGGTGTGTGAACACGCTATCTGCATTTGTTATCTCATATGTGTCATAGCGATGGATGGATTCATAGCGAAGAGAACGAAAATTAGGCCATTGGAAATCCTCATCTGTTTACCTCCTCAAGGGTCCTCTGGGTGAGATTGGCTGTCTGGAGTGGGTGACTCACACGTGTCAGAAGATCCCTGACTCTCTGAGAAATCACACTAGTTCAGTCAAGCACATTCTATGCCCACAAATGCAAATCTCTTTTGCTTTCCCAATCTTATAGAGACAGCGATCCAGGGACAGACCATTCAGATGCACAGATACTTCAACAATATTTCTCTGTTTGAAATATTCCTGCTTTCCAGGTCTTTCCAGGTTCACTGGGAATCTGTCAGGTTTGCTTATTGAGTCAGAAATAGTTAATCCATAAATAAAAAAGAAGAAATCTCCAGCAGAATTTCCAGGTTGTCCTTGTCCGTACAATGAAAGTGAATAGTGACCATGGCTGTAGAGCAAGATTTTTACAGATTATTCATATTTCAGTTTGTTTTTCACACAAGGCTATATTATGGCTTCTAAATAATTAAGATTCACATTAACCAGTTTTATGATGGTTTTATAATGCTTTTTGTCTTTTTTTGTCTTCAGTAGGGGTGATTTTTACCCTAAATACCATTCTTTTACATATTCGTCAATTATTGGGGAAAAAAGTTGGAAAAAAGTTGATCAAAAAAGAAAATGCATTGATTTATATGGAATATGATTTATTAACATTCTAAAATAAAATCCACATTGTTGCAACTGTGGTGCTAGAGACCCCAAAGTTGCTATGATGAATGTTGAGATGCTCCTCAATCAGTGTGCCAAATTTCACTACTTTTTGCCATGGGATGCCAGCGGGAGAATAGCAAGCAGAAAACCAACGTTTGCCATTTGGCACTTTAGAAATCGATAAGAATAAAGATGAGCTGGTGAAGGAGTGCTGGAAGGATTGCCCAATGAGCAAGGAAAGCAGCCATTACATTCCCTTGCGTTGTGATTGACAGGATTAGATGAACATAGTACTCCAGAATGTTTATTATTACTTGTTTAACAGCTCATTTTCTGCATGAGCTTTTTCATAAAGTGCGCTCAAGCGTTTCTTCCATTCACATGCAGATAGCATTGCCAGATGCATTTGTGTCTTGTGTTGCATCCATAATGCTGTTAAACTCATGTTCTTTCATGATTACACTGTGTGTGTGTGTGTGCGCGCGCGTTTTTGTGACAAATGAGGACATACATTTGTATAATGACAAAGGTATGACATAGGTATTACAAGGAGAAGGTGACCTTTCAGGACATTACCCCATGTCCCCACTTTTCAAAACGCTTATAAATCACACAGAATGGAGTGTATTGAAAATCTGAAATAGCACAAAGTTTCCTGTAAGGGGTAGGTTTTGGGGTAGGGTTGGTGTAGGGCTATAGCACATACAGTTTGTACAGTATAAAAACCATTACGCCTATGGGATGTCCCCACTTTTCACAAAAAAAACCTGTGTTTGTGTGTGTGTGCGTGCGTGTGTGTGTCTGTGTGTTTTGTGCACTTAATGTTTAATATTACGGCTGAAGTTGCCTTCTGGGATCAATAAAGCATTGCTATCTCTCTTTATATTACTGAAGGTGACTTGAAAAGATCATGGGTTTTAATATAATAGGTTATTATGATAGAAGAACCAAAAATGACCTGAGCTCATCTAGGCTGTTATTTACTGCTTCTCTTTAGGGAAAGAAAAATGAGAAGATGGGCAGAACAATTAATGGGAGAAATTGCTCAACCTCCTGGCTGTAGGTAAGTAAGTCCTGCCTTTCAATTAAAAGTTTGAATGTGAGCTGAAGCAGCAGAATGTATGATGCTGTTTTGTCAGATATTATTGGTGATTTGACATGTTGTAATCGAAATGTAAGTGATTTTGGTCTTTTCTTATTTAAGTAGACAGAAGATGTACTTGCCTGACTGTAAATAGGGCCTAGCTGGAAAAGGGTGTTCCCAAGATGACCAACAACGGACTTGCTTTAAAAAGGACTTTCCTTTTTTGAAACCACCAGCTTTCTAAGAGCTGAAGTCTGTCGTGTGTGGGCTGATCTTCCATTCGCTGAGTGCAAATTTTAGTATCTGTTGTTGTTATTCGGCTGAGAAGAGGCAGCCAAACTCATACAAACAGAAAGACAACAACAATGTGGGTGTCTTTGGCTCGAGCTCACAGAAAAACACAGACTTCTCTGAGCACGGCTGTGGTTTTAGTCCATTTCCCTTGTTCCTAAACAGCTTAACTAGTGTTCCACTAGTGCACCTTCACATGGTGAATTATTAAATGCTAAAACAGATGCTTTCTCACACACACACACACACAGGTTTGTTTTTATGGTTTATGGGGACTCTCCATAGGCGTAATGGTTTTTCTACTGTACAAACCGAATATTCTATTGCCCTACACCAACCCTACCCCTCACAGGAATTCTGAATAATTCTGAATTATTTATAAGCCTTTTGAATTACGGGGACACTGAAAATGTCCTCATAAATCACCTTCTCGTTGTAATACCTATCTCATACCCATGTTATTATACAAATTTGTGTCCTCATAAACCACATAAACATGCACACACGCACACACACACACACACACACACACACTGATGCCTGCACACTGTTTCTTGTTTAATTGATTTCAGACGACGTTTTTTGCCTTTTGTGTGTCGCTCATTAAATAACGTTTGTGCCCTGCCTCCATTGTGTTCTCTATTTGAATTATTAGCCTGAAGTTGTCTGGATATGACGGATGGTAATGACCACTTAGCATTTGCTAATGGTCAACTGCACTCAGCTAAAAGTCAAAACATTATCAAAAGCTGTAAACGTGATGTATATCATCCTGAATTGGCAATACATATCCAATAAAACAAATGTAATTGGCTGTAAAAGTGACTGACTGTGTCTTTGTTTTAAAATGAAGTGCTGAGATGCAGTCAAATCACCAAACTGCTGGTAATGGGGAAAAAAATCCCAATTGAAGCAGTGCAGCAGATCTTGCTGGGGGATATGGCATTTTTTAATCTTTGTATCTTGTCTTCCAGTACCTGGTTTAACTCTCTTTATCACTCTCTCATTTTGTGCTATTTACAGTATGTTTCTATGTATTTATAATGTATTTATTTATTATATGACTGTGGTTGAACATATTGTCATATTGCAGTGTTACAGTTTATGTACATATGGCTTTAATTAAATTTAAGCTTTATTTCAGTTAACAAGATTTTTAAGAAAACAATAAAAGTGTCATCTTTCCCGTGTGAGAATCATTCTATCACTCTCTCTCTCTCCATACAGTGTCTATACAGCGGAATGATGGAAAGGTTAGCTGTTCTGTTAGTCCAGTTCTGAGAACAGCACCGGGGAGATTCCAGAGCTTCCTGTCAATCCAATTCAAACTGCTCAGACAGGAAATGAAACGCTGTCAGAAAGAAACCTGGAGCTTCACACCGGCAGCACAGAGGTAGAACAGAGGTTACAATAGGAAAAGTTTTAATCACTTCCCACTTTCACACAAACTCTTTCATTGAACTTAAAGCTGCAAACTGTTATTCGAGAAAAGGTCATTTAAAATGTAAATTTATTTTTAGCATTTTATCAATTAATAAGGTCAATCACACGGTGTGCCCATCTCATTGTGAAATCTTATAGTTGTATGTACAATCCTGCTCCAAATAACAGTACATTTAACACTACATTAAATATCAAGTATCTTCTGATTGGCTGAAACAAACAGATCATGCAGCATGTTCACATTCAGTGTGGACAAGCAAAATCATTTGTCATTAATGTCAACAGCGGTGGGGGTCATAGAGGTCAAGTGGAGCTGCGGGTGCAGACGGCCGATCACGTAGGAAATACATAAGAGGTAATTTGTCATGTTCAGCGATGTCTCTCTTTCTTTTTCCTCCTCTTTATTTCTAGTCTCACTGTTATTGTTATGACTGTAGACATGCAAAGAATGAAAAGTATGTGATTATGCATTAAATATTAACATGCAAGATTGGTTTTGAACCCAGGACTGCTCACATGCAAGGAAGAACCAACATTCTTAGAAATAAAGTTTCTTTATTGGCATTGATGGTTCCACGAAGAACCTTTAACATCCATGGAACCCTTTCATTGCATTAAGATTCTTTAGATTAATAAAATGGACTAGGAAAAATTGTTATTTTTGCAAGGTTCTTCTGTGGCATTGCTGCAAAAAAAAATTTTTGGAAACTTTATTTTTAAGAAATGTAAAGAAATTATTTTTAGACAAACAATGTATCCTATCGATCTTAGATACTAAATTAGAGTTTTAATTGATAATTTGTTTTCTTTTAATAGAAAATGCATTATGCTCTGAATGTTTGAGACCACTAGTGAAAATGCTTGTATTTAGCTTTAAAAAAAATTTTTTTATACAATTCATAATAATAATTATTATTATTACTATATTATCAGCATAACAACTTGAGTAAAAAGTACTATCTTTTTCAATATGTTTTGAGAATGTTAAGTTTAATTTGTTATTTTGCTTTAATGAGTCTGTAGAAAGTCACATGATCACTGTCACAAATTTAATTAGTGATCTAGAATGGCAGAATATGACATTTTTCTTATTTTATTTTAAGCAGTTATATGTGTAATGTTGTACTGTTTCAAAATACTAAAACTTTGATTAAATGGGGGGGGGGGGGGGGCGTCAACATCTTCCACTCTTCTGGGAAGAATTTTCACATTATTTTAGAGTATTTGTATGGGAATTTTTGCCCATTCATCCAATAGAGCATTTGTGAGGTCAGGCATTAATGTTGGACGAGAAGGTCTGGCTCATAATCTTTGTTCCAGTTCATCCCAAAGGTGCTTGATGAGGTCATGACTGTGTGGGCCAGTAAAGTTTTTCCACACCGAATTCATCCAACCAAGACATGGTTGGATGAATTCGGTGTGGAAGAACTTGACTGGACCTTGCTTTGTGCATCGAATCAAAGTCATGCTGGAATAGAAAAGGGCCTCCCCCAAACTGTTCCCACAAAGTTGGAAGCATAGCATTGTCCAACATGTCTTGGTATGCTGAAGCATTAAGATTTCCCTTCACTGGAAGTAAGAAGCCCAGCACAGAACAGGCAGGTATTGTTCTCCTGGCATCTGCCAAACCCAGACTTACCCATCAGACTGCCAAACAGAGAAGCACAATTCATCACTCCAGAGAACAGGTTTCCACTGCTCCAGAGTCCAGTGGCAGCATGCTTTACACCACTTTGTCCGATGCTTGGCATTGAACTTGATGATGTGAGGCTAGCATGCAGCTGCTCAACCATTGAAACCCATTGCATGAAGCTCTCGTCACACAGTTTTTGTACTGATATTACTGCCAGTGGAAGTTTAGCTCTCTTCAGCTATGGAATCAGCAGAGCACTGGTGACCCAGCTCTGTGACTTTACATGATCTTTCACTTTGTGGCTGAGTTGCTGCTGTTCCTAAACACTTCTACTTTCCGATAATACCACTTACAGCTGACCGTAATATATCTAACAGGGGTGAAATTTCATAAGCTGACTTCCTATCACAGTACCACACTTAAATTCACTGAGCTCTTCAGAACATCCCTTTTTTCACTAAGGCTGAGTTCACACTACATGACTTTAAACGTCGGCAGATCTCTGTGGTGTTCAGACTACATGACTTGATTGTCGTTAAGTCATTGTGGTGTTCACACTACGTGACTCTGCATTGAACTGACCTCATTCAACTACCTCTTCTGACAGTTTAAATAAAGAACTGCTCTCTGAGCTTTTTGTCACTTTAATCAAAATAAGCTCTTTTGCACGACAATCATTATATCTGCACTGTTTGTTTACTTCACTGGTTTGCACTCTATCTGCCATGTGCCTTGTGCTGATTTATTTTAATTTTTTTTACATGACCTTATTTGTATAGTTGCATTTTATTTTATATTTAATCTGTATCTATCTGTATTTTATGTTCTACTGTTAGTGTTATCTGTATGCACCAAGGGTCTGAGAGTAACACAATTCCAATTCTCTGTATGTATGTGCTGTACATGTGGAAGAATTGACAATAAAGCAGACTTGAACTTGAACTTGAACTATGTAAATGATCGTCAACCGGGGGTTACACACTTCACAAACTGACAACTCAACCAACATGTGAAACAGGAGTTGTTTATTTAAAAATGGATGTCGGGAAGAAATTAGCGCTGCAAGCTGTTTGCTTGATGAAAAATTTTGCTCCATTTATTGTGTCCAAACTTTTCTTTAAACCATGTTGCTGCTGTTGTTTTTCTTCCGGTGACCTCAACCCATACCTTGCTCTCTCAGTGGCTGTAGCTCATCACAACACCTGACACCACGTGATGTCGAATCGGTCGACCGGTCCAGATATTTGGTATGTTAGATATTTGTTTGTCGTCTGCGAGGTGTCGGTGACGCATCAGCGAGCCTCTTTGATGCGCCGTTTTGTAGTTCACACATAAAGATTGCCGAGCACCCGCTGATCTTCCCCCGATCACAGCCCGACCTGTCGGCGAGCTTGTTAACCTACCTGGGGGCACATATTTGCAAGACGCCAAATACGTACCAATAAGTACATATCACTGCAGTTTCCAAAAAAATGAACACTAGAGGCAGTAAAACTCCGACACCTTTTAAATTATTTTCACACAGAGTATGATTTACAGAGTTTCGATTAATAAAGCGTAATTTTCGCACAATTACTTGAAGAGTATTATGTTGTGACTTCAAAACATTTTTAATATACTGGGAAATTTGAAAACTGATGCTTTTGAACGTTAGCAGCGCACATATCCAGCTTCATATCAATGGGTTTTCATAGACAATAGGTTTGTTTGGTTGCTCACGGAGACGTACTTGAGAGGTGAGGAGCTCCGGTTCGAATCCCGTGTAACTACGGTTCAACAAAACAGTTCAAATCTGCATATGAGAAAGTTAAAATGGCACGGTTGTATCAAAAAATTTGTTTTTATATCAGTTTTGCATTTGTTAACACTATCGGGTAGGTTTAGGGTTGGGTTTGGTGTAGGGCATATTTCCAACACGATCGAGCATTAACTTTTAGCGACAGTACCCGGATATTTGAATTCTGAACCGCCGCAATACGTACCTGAAGAAACGCAATAAAAACACAGCAATATGTACCTATATCAACGTAATAAAAACGTGCCAGCATTGACGTATTGAATCCGTGTTTTAGCGCCACTCAGTGCGAAATGGGCAGTAAGGTACGTAAAAACGGTGTTGCAGAAGTGTATGCAGAGGTACGTATTTTTATGAGACTGGGTTGTTTTTCTTTCATATGAAGCCACAGGTCAAACGTTGTCTTCCACAACTCGCTCCTGGTGTGTTTTGAATGTGTATGAACTGTCTGTGTGTCTATTTGCATCTTGCCTGTGCTGTGGTAAACAGCTTGTCTGCCTTCTTCGGCCTTCCATCATACGCTCTTGACAATCAAACATCTGACCCAAGGAAGACCAGACCATTTTTCACCTACCTTCTCCAGTTTCAACTACTGCTGTTCCCTTCAGAAAATAAATGCTTCTCAAATCTTAATCCTACAGTAAGTGACACTTAAACATGACACATTCCCTGGTGTATTAACTCTTAATTCAGGAATTGATTTATTATAATGAATTCATGTAAAATTATGTACTTTAGTTTTGCTGTAGTCTTTTGCCCCCAGGAGACCTATAAAGAATTAGAACTACAAAGAGAAAATAAAACCAATATGAATTGTCATCCCTGAGGGCAAGGAACGATTTTACATATTTGTTATTTAACATGAGACTCGAGAGGATGAAATAATAGAAAAAGAAAGATGACAAAAGAAAACAAGAAAGGATGTTTTAACCTTTTTGTTACAGTAATAATATTCTCTGAAATTATCCTCTGCTCATCTGTCACGACAAAATATTTATCAATCAGTGGTTGCCATGGTGTTGAATCCGTGTATCATTTGTTCTTTTGATTTTTGATTCAAAAAAGAAAAATGAGAAAACAGCACCTCTTTCATTTTTAATTTCTTCAAAGAAATATAAATAAATAAATAAATAAATAAATAAATAAATAAAAATAGTCGAAAAACAATGATTCGGCTAGATTTTTCTGCTAACTGGTCAACCGAACATCAAACCGTGCCGTCATCAGTTCTTCCTCAGTTCCGCGCAGCAGAATAATAGCCCTCCACTGTATGGATTATTAAAGCGTTTATTACAAATACATTTCTTCTTTTTCTCATCAAATGACCAGACTAACGAATGGCTCGACACAACCTGTACTGGGCCAGAGCCTAGACTGTGCTTTCTTCTTTAGAAATAAATTCACCTACATGTGAAATGGCATCAAGTGGGTTTGGCAGGGTATGACGGCTGCAATGGCTGGGTCGCCAAGTAGGTTCTAAAAAAATCATAAATAAAATGAATCAACAAGTTATTAAATTCTTTGTAAAATAAATATTTTAAAATACTAATGCAAAAAGAAAAGAATAACACATTGACTTGAGTATAATAGGCATATGTATCATTCTGACAAACAAAGATTTTAAAATACATGCATACACTTCTTGGGTTTATACTGTAGGCCTTGTGTTTTATTAAAATTGATTATAAATTGATGTCTCAAAATGACGCGCTTGTGCATTTTAACTGCTGCGCACTTGCACAAATGTACTCGACTGCAAAGTCACGGCCAAGATTTTCGCTTGATAATAAATTACATTTTCGTGTAAAATCGTATGATAATGAAAGTCACCATTCTCTGCCACTGAACAGGCAAATGAACAGGACCTTTTATTAATTTTTTTGTGTTCTGAAAAAAGAAGGTATAATACGGCTTTAGAGCACATCTAGGTGATCAATTGTCCTAGTTCACAGTTCAAATATTTTGGGGTAAATAAACTCTAAGCAGATAAAAGCCATTGTTTGCAAATGATTGCGATGTATGGTTTTTAAAAGATTACTTGAACTGATTCTAGTAGTGAAGCGCAGACCAATGTCTCCAGTGTAAATACCAGAGAGCTGAGGGTCGTTTATTGTAATGATCTATCGGGATGACACGGTTATTTTAACAGCAGGAGCAGAAACGTGACTGTTTAGTTTTTTTCTATTTCTTTTACAATGCACTACTGGCTACCAGATATAAATTTAGAAATGTATATGTATATATATATATATATATATATATATACAGTGGGTTTCCTTTATTTCACTCTTTTGCTTTTTCTTTCGTTCACTCTCTTTCCCTTTTTCTGTAATTTTCTTTCGCTCTTTCTTTCACTTTCTTTCGCTTTTTTCATTATTTTGCTCTTTCTCTCTGTCTCTCGTTTCTTTCACTCTTTCTCTTGCTCTTTCACACTCATTATTTTCATACTCTCTTTTGACTTGAGCTGGTAAACAACAATCCAAAACACTCTAGTAAACACCTAGCAACCACATAGCAACATGCTACAAAACCACTCAAACGTCTGAGCATCCCAATATGAATGCCATAGTTTGCATGGGCAGCACCACTCGAATGTTGTTTAGAAAATATGTAAATGTACTTCTGCATTGAAAGAGTGCTTTTTGGTAAGAGTTGATTTGTTCTCAACAGCTGTGCTCCAGCATTATAATGCATCTGCACAAAGAACCTGACATTTATCGGGTTAGCATCTTGCACATATTACATGTGTACAAGTACCTGCATTTATTTAATTAAAGTATTTTAAAATAATTTTAAAAAGCTCACTTGTTCTTTTAGATCATATTCCTTGCACTGAGGTTTAACCTTGCCTTCATCTGTGTGTGAGTCATCGGTCAGCCAGATGGGAGCGAAGAGCAATACTTTTTTTCTTTTATTCATGTATGTGAGAAAACATTTTTTCTTCCTTGCGAGGTCTGCTCAAGGATGGCAGGAATCCAGACGGGCTGATGGCAGCGCTTGGCCAGGAAAATGGAAGGTAAGTAGTTATTTCTTCTGCAAAACTGCCATTTAATTTCAAATATTGGAGTCTAATTTACATTTAAGTGATTACCCACACAGGTCAAGGTTAAGAGCAGCTGTTAAACTCAAATATATATAGCTGAGGATGTTATTATCCTCAAAAAATCTGCTATTTCACTTCATATCATTCTCATGCTCATCACTGTAACGGGGCTGACGAGACGTGAGAGTCCATCTGCAAGCTTTTATTAGAGAGACGTGGTAAACAGGCAGGGTCAAACAATGGCAAACAGGTATATGGCGGGCAAAACACAAGAATAGTCCTAGGGCTAGCGTAGGTCACCGATCGGCAGACAGAATCACAGGGGCGAGACGAGAGGGAAAAAAACAGGAAAACAGGCAAAGATCAAAAACCGCAAAAACAGGCAAGGCAAGGCAAAACAAGGAAAACACAGAGACTCGGAAAGGGGTACAGGCTAAACAATACTCAGCAGAGAAAGGTGGTTAGAGTGGGTGTTATATAGTGAATGAGGTAATTAGAAACAGCTGTGTGCAATGAGTGCAATCAGGGCAGTGTGCAAATTGTGCAAAGAATGATGGGATATGTAGTCCGGGGTGCTATGCAACAGTTTGTGTAGTGCGAGAGTCAATGTAATGGAAAGTGTGACATCTGGTGGTGAATAAACGGAAGTCCATGAACCGAATTCGTGACA
>NW_015505561.1:150235-154333 GCF_001515645.1 Sinocyclocheilus grahami | reverse complement strand
TACATTGGGGAAAAAAAGTATTTAGTCAGCCACCAATTGTGCAAGTTCTCCCACTTAAAAAGATGAGAGAGGCCTGTAATTTTCATCATATGTATACCTCAACTATGAGAGACAAAATGAGAAAAAAAATTCCAGAAAATCACATTGTAGGATTTTTAAATAATTTATTTGCAAATTATGGTGGAAAATAAGTATTTGGTCAATAACAAAATTTAATCTCAATACTTTTTTATATACCCTTTGTTGGCAATGACAGAGGTCAAATGTTTTCTGTAAGTCTTCACAAGGTTTTCACACACTGTTGCTGGTATTTTGGCCCATTCCTCCATGCAGATCTCCTCTAGAGCAGTAATGTTTTGGGGCTGTCGCTGGGCAACACGGATTTTCAACTCCCTCCAAAGATTTTCTATGGGGTTGAGATCTGGAGACTGGCTAGGCCACTCCAGGACCTTGAAATGCTTCTTATGAAGCCACTCCTTCGTTGCCCGGGCGGTGTGTTTTGGATCATTGTCATGCTGAAAGACCCAGCCATGTTTCATCTTCAATGCCCTTGCTGATGGAAGGAGGTTTTCACTCAAAATCTCATGATACATGGCCCCATTCATTCTTTCGTTTACACGGATCAGTCGTTCTGGTCCCTTTGCAGAAAAACAGCCCCAAAGCATGATGTTTCCACCCCCATGCTTCACAGTAGGTATGGTGTTCTTTGGATGCAACTCAGCATTCTTTCTCCTCCAAACATGACAAGTTGAGTTTTTACCAAAAAGTTCTATTTTGGTTTCATCTGACCATATGACATTCTCCCAATCCTCTTCTGGATCATCCAAATGCTCTCTAGCAAACTTCAGACGGGCCTGGACATGTACTGGCTTAAGCAGGGGGACACGTCTGTCACTGCAGGATTTGAGTCCCTGGCGGCGCAGTGTGTTACTGATGGTAGCCTTTGTTACTTTGGTCCCAGCTCTCTGCAGGTCATTCACTAGGTCCCCCCGTGTGGTTCTGGGATTTTTGCTCAGTTCTTGTGATCATTTTGACCCCACGGGGTGAGATCTTGCGTGGAGCCCCATATCGAGGGAGATTATCAGTGGTCTTGTATGTCTTCCATTTTTTAATAATTGCTCCCACAGTTGATTTCTTCACACTAAGCTGCTTACCTATTGCAGATTCAGTCTTTCCAGCCTGGTGCAGGTCTACAATTTTGTTTCTGGTGTCCTTTGACAGCTCTTTGGTCTTGGCCATGGTGGAGTTTGGAGTGTGACTGTTTGAGGTTGTGGACAGGTGTCTTTTATACTGATAACGAGTTCAAACAGATGCCATTAATACAGGTAACGAGTGGAGGACAGAGGAGCCTCTTAAAGAAGAAGTTACAGGTCTGTGAGAGCCAGAAATCTTGCTTGTTTGTAGGTGACCAAATACTTATTTTACCGAGGAATTTACCAATTAATTCTTTAAAAATCCTACAATGTGATTTTCTGAATTTTTTTTTCTCATTTTGTCTCTCATAGTTGAGGTATACCTATGATGAAAATTACAGGCCTCTCTCATCTTTTTAAGTGGGAGAACTTGCACAATTGGTGGCTGACTAAATACTTTTTTGCCCCACTGTAAAAGGTATATGGCGGGCAAAACACAAGAATAGTCCTAGGGCTAGCGTAGGTCACCGATCGGCAGACAGAATCACAGGGGAGAGACGAGAGGGAAAAAAACAGGAAAACAGGCAAAGGCAGAGAAAGGTGGTTAGAGTGGGTGTTATATAGTGAATGAGGTAATTAGAAACAGCTGTGTGCAATGAGTGCAATCAGGGCAGTGTGCAAATTGTGCAAAGAATGATGGGAAATGTAGTCCGGGGTGCTATGCAACAGTTTGTGTAGAGCGAGAGTCAATGTAATGGAAAGGGTGACATCTGGTGGTGAATAAACGGAAGTCCATGAACCGAATTCGTGACAATCACAGCCGGCAGCATGCACTGCAAACTGCTCAGTATGTTTCTACACTGTATGTATCTGTAGTTTGCTGTCCATACAGCTTCCTAGGTTTTAATATCAGTGTGCTAATTTGTCGCTTTCACTGTCGATGGCGTGTCAAATATTATTTATGTTATGAATGCATGTATGGGTATGTCAGAATTACAGTACATACTGTCTTTCAAAAATAATAGATAGTAGCATGCAGTTTGTGCACTCTGCATGGAATGCACATTTTCTGCATGCATAAAATAGCCAGATGACCTACACTGTTAGACTTACCGCCAGGGGTGTGAAGTAACGAATTACAAATACTCACGTTACAGTAATTAAATAGTTTTTATCAGTAATTGTACTTTTTTGAGTAGTTTAAAAATGGTGTACTTTTACTTTTACTTGAGTACATTTTAAGTGATGTATCTGTACTTTTACTCCACTATTTTCCTCCGTTTGTGGTCGCTACATGCTTATTTTAATTTTATTTGTATCCATCAACGTGATTGGATAGATAGTAATAGGTCTCATGACTTTCGTCAAATCAAATTGTGCATAGAAAACTTTAACCGCCAACTGTTTTTTCATGACTGCTGGAAGTGCATTCTTCAAGCATCAATTCAGTCGCATCTTCCTCGAACTTAATATGTTAAGGTAAATTTCGGATTTCCGCCTTCAATTAGCAAGTGCACTCACGCATAAACAATTTTCAAGTTCAACACTTTTTATTCTGTTCAGTTGTGGATGCTGCTGATTCACCGAGATCGCTGCGGCTCAGCAAAGAGACATGCGTGTGTGTGTGTGTTTTCCTTTGAAAAAGTTTCCCCAGAAATACTTCGCTATTTAATGCATTTTTCCTTACAAATTGTATTATCAGCATAACAATTCGAGTAAATGTGTAAAAGGTATGGCATGATGCCATCCTTCTAGAACAATGTGCATTATGTTAAAATTGTAACATAAATGATCAAGTTTAGTTATTCTTATTTCTTTATTGCAAAACGCTAATACTGGCACCGTGAATACTGTTTCCGTGCTGTTTTGATGTATTTTAAAGAGTTGGCAGTCAAAATTATAACTGCTGAATGAAAGATATTCTTCATTTTTTATGACAAACAAGATAATGTGAATTACAGAATGTACAATGAACTATACCCCAAAGACTCCTTTAAGGGCCACCTAGAATCACAACACCTTTGGCTTTGTAAGTTTTTTTTTTTATATGATCACTCAGATGTTGGGCTGGGGATTGATACAAATTTCATAATTCCATTTGATTCACAAGCTCTTAATTCAGTTGATCTTGATTCAATTCAGTTTGATTCACACTTTTTCTTATTCTCTTATTCTGATTCCATATGATTCCAATTTTCATATGATTTAATTGGATTCAAATATTTCAGAGAATTTGATGACAGCCATTTATGTACCTTGATTTAGTATTCATTTTGGTTATAATCCTGTGTTCTTCAAGAGTACTTCTAGATTGACTCAAAAGACTGTTTTGCTCTAATATTGTAAAACAATACAAATGTTACAGTAGCTGATACAAACTGATATTCCTTGGATCAAGACCCATCACAACTTAAATACTTTAAAACACTGCTAAAAAAAGTTTAAGTTTGAAGGACCATAAAGTTACTCAGTGTACCTCTTTAATGTCATTGTACATTCAGGCAATTAATGGAGTTCACTGACAAGGATGTGCAAAAAAGCAATAGTGTTTAAACAGTACTATACTGGGAATAACTGCTGTTGCACAAGTTGTTACCTTGTCTGTCCATGAACAAATTTAGATGAGATAAACTCATGGCCATTTCTCACACTTTTCCCCTCTTTTTTGTTTCAGATCAGCTGTCAGTGGTTATGGAGGCCATGCAGCCAAGACCAACTGGGATGCTTGTTGCCATATTTCTTTTTGTTGCAATATTGTCATGATCTCTGCTTTGATTTGTTGTTATGAATTCAGTTCTCTATTTTGTTTTGTAATGTTCCAGAATAAAGCACAATACATAAGTAATGGATGTATTTAATAGTGACAGTGAATAAAAAATATACTGTTGTGCATGGACTATTTGGAACTTATTCAATTAAATGGCATTCATGTAAAATATTCAAAGGTTTTATAAAATAAATAGTG
>NW_015505561.1:127593-150185 GCF_001515645.1 Sinocyclocheilus grahami | reverse complement strand
AGAGAAATGTGTGAGATGTTTATATATATATATATATATATATATATATATATATATATATATATATATATATATATATGATCAAGCATCCCACACCTGAGATATGCAATATCTCTCTGATGTGTCCTCTTTTCCTCCCTTTTTCTTGTGTCAGCAGGAGCAAACTATACCCCAAAGACTCCTTTAAGGGCCACCTAGAATCACAACACCTTTGGCTTTGTAAGTTTTTTTTTTTATATGATCACTCAGATGTTGGGCTGGGGATTGATACAAATTTCATAATTCCATTTGATTCACAAGCTCTTAATTCAGTTGATCTTGATTCAATTCAGTTTGATTCACACTTTTTCTTATTCTCTTATTCTGATTCCATATGATTCCAATTTTCATATGATTTAATTGGATTCAAATATTTCAGAGAATTTGATGACAGCCATTTATGTACCTTGATTTAGTATTCATTTTGGTTATAATCCTGTGTTCTTCAAGAGTACTTCTAGATTGACTCAAAAGACTGTTTTGCTCTAATATTGTAAAACAATACAAATGTTACAGTAGCTGATACAAACTGATATTCCTTGGATCAAGACCCATCACAACTTAAATACTTTAAAACACTGCTAAAAAAAGTTTAAGTTTGAAGGACCATAAAGTTACTCAGTGTACCTCTTTAATGTCATTGTACATTCAGGCAATTAATGGAGTTCACTGACAAGGATGTGCAAAAAAGCAATAGTGTTTAAACAGTACTATACTGGGAATAACTGCTGTTGCACAAGTTGTTACCTTGTCTGTCCATTAACAAATTTAGGTGAGATAAACTCATGGCCATTTCTCACACTTTTCCCCTCTTTTTTGTTTCAGATCAGCTGTCAGTGGTTATGGAGGCCATGCAGCCAAGACCAACTGGGATGCTTGTTGCCATATTTCTTTTTGTTGCAATATTGTCATGATGATCTCTTTGATTTGGTGTTATGAATTCAGTTCTCAATTTTGTGTGTGTGTAATGTTCCAGAATAAAGCACAATACATAAGTAATGGATGTATTTAATAGTGACAGTGAATAAAAAATATACTGTTGTGCATGGACTATTTGGAACTTATTCAATTAAATGGCATTCATGTAAAATATTCAAAGGTTTTATAAAATAAATAGTGTAAAATAAATTACAGTAAAAGTACTGTAATATTATTATACTGTAAAACTAAGTTACAGTAAGGATATAAGGATATATTCTTAAAATTAAGGTAAAATTAAGTTGCAGTAAGGGTATTTCACTGTTAAATTAAATTGCGGTAAGGCCATCATACTGTAAAATGAAATTGCGTTAAGGGCATTATACTGTAAAATGAACTTGCGACAAGCTGCTGTAAAGGGGTAGTTACAGTAACTTACTGGCAATAGTGCTGCCAGTAAGTTACCGCAAAAATGCAATAAAAAGTCTAACAGTGTACTACACCTGCCAGATTGTGCAGTAATTAAACAATCTAATATCCCACAATGCATTTGAATGAAACTTGAAAATCAACCATCAATTTAAAATCAGCTGTCAAATTGCTTTCAAGATATTATTTAAGTGGACTGCCAAAAGTTGAATATTTATAGGCAAAATTGGATGCAAAAATAAGTTTATAAGTAATTAATAATTTTTTAGATGATAACTGGATGACACTCTCTTAATTAAAAGTACAATACCATTCAACAATTTGGGATAGGTCAGATTTTTGTTTTTTAAAAAGTCTCTTATACTCACCAAGGCTGTAATTCTTTGATCAAAATACAGTAAAAAGAGCAATTGTCACAATCTCTAGCTGGAGTTCCTGTGAGCTTCGCTAGAGGGCACTCCATTACAGACTCTTGCCTCTTTTCCCCGGACTTCATTCCCCATAATACTTTGCCTGGATTCATTATCACTGCTTGCATTCACCTGTGTTTTGTTGCCTCATCTGTCCCACCCTATGTAAAGCCTGGTTTCTTTCTTCCACATTGCTCAGTAGTGATGCAAAGTCCGATTCATTTCCGCAAACCAGTTCTTTTCGGACAGATCGGCTCATTGAACCGGTTCAAAAAGCCGATTCATCAGTTCCTGACGTCATCAAGCAATAACGTCTCTACGCATTTATTTTCTAACAACTCAGTGCAATGTTGTATAAAGGAAAAATTCCAATAAGTCATTCGTGTCAACACATATTGAAACATTCAAAAAATAAAGTTATTTGTGTGAAAGCATATTGCTGATTTTTACCATATAATCCACTTAAGTTAATGGTGTTTGTGGTCAGTTTCATTCAAGGATCCTTTATGTCAGATACGACTGACTGACCAATATTGACTAGACTACAACTTGGATAAGATTCCTAAAAGTTTCACACCTACAGCACACATTACAGACATTGATGCACAAATGTTCTACATGTCTACAGTATAAAGAATGAACAAACCTATAAACTCCTTGTTTTCTGAGTTTCCGTGTTCCTTGTTGCCAGCCTTGTCTTGTTTTTGACCCTGGACTTTTTCTTGTTTTCTGATCATTTGCTGCCTGCCCCGACCTTTTGCTTGTGTATTGGATTACCCTTTTGTCTGCCCTGGATTATACCTGTTTGTAGCTGTTTGACCCTTCCTGTCTGACGACGCTTTTAATAAAGCCTGCATTTGGAACCTCAACTCCATTGTCACGCCTCCCTCATTACAGCAATATTGTAAAAATATTAATTATGAATAACTGATATCTATTTTAATATATTTTAGAATGTATTTTATTTCTGTGATAGCAAAGCTAAACTTTCAGAAGCCTTTAGAAATCATTCTAAAATGCTGAATTGGTGCTCAATACACATTTCATATTAGTATCAGTGCTGAAAACTGTTGTGCTGCTTATTATTTTTGAGAAAACCTTTTTTTGACATATAATTGATAACAATAAAACAAACAAACAAACTACATCTTACTGACACCAAACTTTTAAATGGTAGTGTACAACGGTAGTGTAGGGACAATGTTGCATACAGTTTGATTTGTTTGTTTTGTTTTTTCTGCATATTGCATACTTTTTCACATTTTAAAAAAACATTATGCATTTTTCATTGTGAAGTATACAATACATTAATGGCCCATCATGATGCGCAGAACAGGAACAATTTCTCTGGAGTCTCCTAAGGTTAAGCGCTCAATACGTGGCTTGAATCAGCAACCTTCAGGTTGCAAAGCTTTGACCCCAATGACACAACACCAAATATTCATATTAATTTCCAAGTAACCTGGACACAATTTTCTGAATTGAACAAGCAATTTAGTTAGGCAGTGTAGAATAAAGTTTACTCCACAACATATTGTTTCATGCTTTTTTTATAGAAGGCAGTACGTACTATGCTGTAACCATAATGTTAGTAGTCTATTCCAAACAAATCCATTGTTTTCATATAAATGAGTAGAATTTTCCTTGTGTATGTGTGGCGTATGTGCAATAACGATAATGTTGATCTCCATAGACCTTATTTGAGTGCAAACCTGCTGTTGTCATCTGCAGCTTAAATAGATGTCATTTCTACTAAGTAATTTTGGAAGCAAATTTCAGGAGCTCACACAGACGTGCACCAGACTGCTATAAAAACATATGAACATAAATGCCACAGGCAGACATACACACACAAACACACAGTTTATGATGAAACGCCCCCCGCGGTGTCGCTTTCTGAGGGCAAGTCTATATTGCACAGTTGTGTCATCTGCTATTATGA
Organism: Sinocyclocheilus grahami; assembly: GCF_001515645.1. Taxonomy (NCBI): domain Eukaryota; kingdom Metazoa; phylum Chordata; class Actinopteri; order Cypriniformes; family Cyprinidae; genus Sinocyclocheilus; species Sinocyclocheilus grahami. The sequence goes on along the minus strand of NW_015505561.1, from coordinate 146,447 downwards.
CTTCATTACGGGACCAAACACCTCCGTCTGCTTGGAAATGGATGACTGTTATCCCTTCTTTTTTCACCCAAATAGATGAGTGTCATCATTTGTTTCCGCCTGGCTGCTCGGGGCAGCCCTGTTCACGGGGGCCCTCATCCATTCTGCCTTCTTTATTGACCCTCCTTATCTGGAGGGCTGAAAAAGAAAGGGTGGTGGGGGGAAAGTAGTGACATCATTCAGTACAAGACCAAACAAGGGCCTGGGAGCCTACACCGTTGTTTTCATTTCCCTCGTAAATTAAATCATCTAGAAAGGTTGTTCTCGGACGGTGGACTCAGGTAGAATATCGCTGGTCACCGTGACATGATTTATTAGGCAGGTATGATTGTGTGTGTGTGTGTGTGTGTGTGTGTGTGATGAGAATCTCAAAAAAGACATTCTCATTCCTCTTATGACAACTTTAATGAGACAGGATAAGAGATATTTCTCCACCAGGACTATGGATGTCTTAATTGATTGAATTTCGAAGGAAAATTAAAAGTTATGGCTGTGAATGGCCCAGCAGAAATCTCTGATCCACTCAGTGTAATTTAATAGAAAGTGCTGTTATGTTTGATAGCGGGAGATGAGTGTGCTCTTCAAATGACCTCGACAGGCCATTTTCTCTCTCTGGGTTTGTTGAGAGGCGTTTACTACCTACTACTCACTGTTTTCGACAATTTCCTGCATGCATGGGAATCCAGATGTCCTTCTACATTTAACATATGCATTATACCGACAGAGCACACTGTACGCTGAGTAACGTCTCGGTTACTTGTGTAACCCTCGTTCCCTGTCATGACTGACGAATTGGGATCTCGCCCGAGAGCCCAATCACCCTAGAGTGTAAACTAAACAAGCCAATGACAGTTGGTGTGCGTGTTTCGCCACGCGCACCCCGCCCTGCAGCGCGGGTATAAAAGGAGAGCGTGTGCAAACGCACATCAGTTTTTCGCTGAGGAGCCGAGACTACGCGCCCCGGCCGTACAGCAGTGGTACGGCAACTGTGGCGACAGAACGTAGCATCTCCGTTCCCTCCTTCAGGGAACAAGGGTTACACAAGTAACCGAGACGTTCCCTTTCAGTCAGTCACGTTCGACGTTACATCAGTCGTGACTGACGAATTAGGATCCGTATGGAAAACGCCACTATTGCTGACCCCCTCCAGTGCCCTGCGGAAGCCGGCAAGATAGGACAGCGGCTAGGCAGAGGTGTCCGCCACTGCTGTCCCATACAGTGGTACATTGGATAACACTGGGAAAGCGTACCCAGTTGGGAATGCTACGGAAGCCACATCCTGCGCATAGGAGGTATCATGTGGAATACACATATGGACTGGCCCAGGGCAGTGCTACATATGGAAGTCCCTGCGGTAGACTCAACCCGCCTGGGGTGAGATGACTACACAACAGAGATGGCAGAGAACGACTGCCAGGGAAAGACACGGGCTTACCGTGAGGGGAGCCATACCGTGGAAGAGTACACATGTGGGATCGCCCGAAGGGGGAATCACTACACACGGGCACCTAGCCCAGCACAATTCATATTAGTATCAGTGCTGAAAACTGTTGTGCTGCTTATTATTTTTGAGAAAACCTTTTTTTGACATATAATTGATAACAATAAAACAAACAAACAAACTACATCTTACTGACACCAAACTTTTAAATGGTAGTGTACAACGGTAGTGTAGGGACAATGTTGCATACAGTTTGATTTGTTTGTTTTGTTTTTTCTGCATATTGCATACTTTTTCACATTTTAAAAAAACATTATGCATTTTTCATTGTGAAGTATACAATACATTAATGGCCCATCATGATGCGCAGAACAGGAACAATTTCTCTGGAGTCTCCTAAGGTTAAGCGCTCAATACGTGGCTTGAATCAGCAACCTTCAGGTTGCAAAGCTTTGACCCCAATGACACAACACCAAATATTCATATTAATTTCCAAGTAACCTGGACACAATTTTCTGAATTGAACAAGCAATTTAGTTAGGCAGTGTAGAATAAAGTTTACTCCACAACATATTGTTTCATGCTTTTTTTATAGAAGGCAGTACGTACTATGCTGTAACCATAATGTTAGTAGTCTATTCCAAACAAATCCATTGTTTTCATATAAATGAGTAGAATTTTCCTTGTGTATGTGTGGCGTATGTGCAATAACGATAATGTTGATCTCCATAGACCTTATTTGAGTGCAAACCTGCTGTTGTCATCTGCAGCTTAAATAGATGTCATTTTTACAAAGTGATTTCGGAAGCACATTTCAGGAGCTCACACAGACGGGCACCAGACTGCTATAAAAACATATGAACATAAATGCCACAGGCAGACATACACACACAAACACACAGTTTATGATGAAACGCCCCCCGCGGTGTCGCTTTCTGAGGGCAAGTCTATATTGCACAGTTGTGTCATCTGCTATTATGACTTCATTACGGGACCAAACACCTCCGTCTGCTAGGAAATGGATGAGTGTCATCCCTTCTTTTTTCATCCGAACAGCTGAGTCATCACTTGTTTCCGCCTGGCTGCTCGGGGCAGCCCTGTTCACGGGGGCCCTCATCCATTCTGCCTTCTTTATTGACCCTCCTTATCTGGAGGGCTGAAAAAGAAAGGATGGTGGGGGAAAGCAGTGACATCATTCAGGACCGGACCAAACAAAGGCCCAGGAGCCTGTGGCATTGTTTTCATTTCCCTCGTAAATTAAATCATCTAGAAAGGTTGTTCTCGGACGGTGGACTCAGGTAGAATATCGCTGGTCACCGTGACATGATTTATTAGGCAGGTATGATTGTGTGTGTGTGTGTGTGTGTGTGTGTGTGATGAGAATCTCAAAAAAGACATTCTCATTCCTCTTATGACAACTTTAATGAGACAGGATAAGAGATATTTCTCCACCAGGACTATGGATGTCTTAATTGATTGAATTTCGAAGGAAAATTAAAAGTTATGGCTGTGAATGGCCCAGCAGAAATCTCTGATCCACTCAGTGTAATTTAATAGAAAGTGCTGTTATGTTTGATAGCGGGAGATGAGTGTGCTCTTCAAATGACCTCGACAGGCCATTTTCTCTCTCTGGGTTTGTTGAGAGGCGTTTACTACCTACTACTCACTGTTTTCGACAATTTCCTGCATGCATGGGAATCCAGATGTCCTTCTACATTTAACATATGCATTATACCGACAGAGCACACTGTACGCTGAGTAACGTCTCGGTTACTTGTGTAACCCTCGTTCCCTGTCATGACTGACGAATTGGGATCTCGCCCGAGAGCCCAATCACCCTAGAGTGTAAACTAAACAAGCCAATGACAGTTGGTGTGTGACATCATTCAGTACAAGACCAAACAAGGGCCTGGGAGCCTACACCGTTGTTTTCATTTCCCTCGTAAATTAAATCATCTAGAAAGGTTGTTCTCGGACGGTGGACTCAGGTAGAATATCGCTGGTCACCGTGACATGATTTATTAGGCAGGTATGATTGTGTGTGTGTGTGTGTGTGTGTGTGTGTGATGAGAATCTCAAAAAAGACATTCTCATTCCTCTTATGACAACTTTAATGAGACAGGATAAGAGATATTTCTCCACCAGGACTATGGATGTCTTAATTGATTGAATTTCGAAGGAAAATTAAAAGTTATGGCTGTGAATGGCCCAGCAGAAATCTCTGATCCACTGATGCTGTTATGTTTGATAGCGGGAGATGAGTGTGCTCTTCAAATGACCTCGACAGGCCATTTTCTCTCTCTGGGTTTGTTGAGAGGCGTTTACTACCTACTACTCACTGTTTTCGACAATTTCCTGCATGCATGGGAATCCAGATGTCCTTCTACATTTAACATATGCATTATACCGACAGAGCACACTGTACGCTGAGTAACGTCTCGGTTACTTGTGTAACCCTCGTTCCCTGTCATGACTGACGAATTGGGATCTCGCCCGAGAGCCCAATCACCCTAGAGTGTAAACTAAACAAGCCAATGACAGTTGGTGTGCGTGTTTCGCCACGCGCACCCCGCCCTGCAGCGCGGGTATAAAAGGAGAGCGTGTGCAAACGCACATCAGTTTTTCGCTGAGGAGCCGAGACTACGCGCCCCGGCCGTACAGCAGTGGTACGGCAACTGTGGCGACAGAACGTAGCATCTCCGTTCCCTCCTTCAGGGAACAAGGGTTACACAAGTAACCGAGACGTTCCCTTTCAGTCAGTCATGTTCGACGTTACATCAGTCGTGACTGACGAATTAGGATCCGTATGGAAAACGCCACTATTGCTGACCCCCTCCAGTGCCCTGCGGAAGCCGGCAAGATAGGACAGCGGCTAGGCAGAGGTGTCCGCCACTGCTGTCCCATACAGTGGTACATTGGATAACACTGGGAAAGCGTACCCAGTTGGGAATGCTACGGAAGCCACATCCTGCGCATAGGAGGTATCATGTGGAATACACATATGGACTGGCCCAGGGCAGTGCTACATATGGAAGTCCCTGCGGTAGACTCAACCCGCCTGGGGTGAGATGACTACACAACAGAGATGGCAGAGAACGACTGCCAGGGAAAGACACGGGCTTACCGTGAGGGGAGCCATACCGTGGAAGAGTACACATGTGGGATCGCCCGAAGGGGGAATCACTACACACGGGCACCTAGCCCAGCACAAATGCTGACCTTGGGCATGCACACGAGTGCTGAGCCTGGCTTCTGGCGCTCCACCACGCCTGACCGCCGAGGGTGTGGGAGGAACTCCAACAGGGTTCACCATGGGGAACTGAACTGAGAAGCAAAAAAGCTCACGTATCCAGTCCTTAGAGGGGAATGGCGCAGCAAGCGTGATCGACACCGAGCGGGTCCGGTGTTACTGCCTACCTGAGGCGAGTACACGAGAGGACACAGGCTCTACACGGAGATTATAGAATCTCGCAAACGTGTTCGGCGTCGTCCAGCCGGCAGCTCTACAGATATCTGCTATCGAGGCACCCCGCGCCAATGCCCATGAAGATGCCACTCCTCTCGTAGAGTGAGCTCTCACTCCGAGGGGGCACGGTAACCATTGGGCCTGGTAAGCTAAGACTATAGCCTCCACTAACCAGTGGGCAAGTCTTTGTTTGGAGACAGCCTTTCCCTTCTGCTGTCCTCCGAAGCAGACAAAGAGCTGGTCTGAGGTCCTGAAGCTCTGTGTACGGTCCACATAAATGCGCAGAGCGCGAACAGGACAGAGCAGAGCGATGGCTGGTTCTGCCTTCTCCCGGGGCAGCGCTTGCAAGTTCACCACCTGATCCCTAAAAGGCGTGGTGGGAACTTTGGGCACATATTCAGGCCGGGGTCTCAGGACAACGTGAGAGTTACCCATTCCGAATTCTAGGCACGAATCGTCGAACGAAAATGCCTGCAGGTCCCCTACCCTCTTGTCCGAGGCCAATGCGGTGAGGAGCACTGTCTTCAACGACAGAAACGTAAGCTCTACCGACTGCAGAGGCTTGAAGGGCTCCTCCTTCAAGGCCGTCAGGACCGAGGGGAGATCCCAAGAGGGTAACAGGTGAGGGCGCGGAGGATTCAGCCTCCTTGCCCCTCTGAGAAACCTGATGACCAAGTCGTGCTTCCCCAAAGGCTTACCGTCTACTGCCTCGTGATGTGCGGCAATGGCGGCAACATACACTTTCAGGGTGGAGGGAGACAGCCTTCGCTCCAAACCATCCTGCAGGAAAGAAAGCACGACTCTGATCGGGCATCTATGGGGGTCTTCCTGGCGGGAAGAGCACCAATCGACGAACAGGTTCCACTTCAACCTGTCAGCATGTCTAGTAGATGGGGCTCTAGTTGAAGTGATGGTGTTTACTACCGCTGGAGGTATCCCACCTAGAACCTCCGCATCCCGTCCAGGGACCACAAGTGGAGATTCCACAAGTCTGGACGCGGGTGCCAGAGGGTGCCCCCTCTCTGGGAAAGGAGATCCCTCCTCAGAGGAATTTGCCAAGGAGGGGCTGTCGCGAGGAGCATCAGTTCGGGGAACCAAGTCCAACTGGGCCAGTATGGCGCTACCAAGAGGACCTGCTCCTCGTCCTCCCTGACCTTGCACAGTGTCTGTGCGAGAAGGCTCACTGTGGGAAACGCATATTTGTGTAGGCCAGCTGCACTCCAGTGCGTCCATGCCAACGGTCCCCTCGGCCAGGGAGTAAAACAACTGGCAATGAGACGTGTCCGGGTAGGCAAACAGGTCTACCTGAGCATCCCCAAAGCACCTCCAAATCAGCTGGACTGTCTCGGGGTGGAGTCGCCATTCTCCCGGAAGGGCGGGCTGACGTGAGAGCTCGTCGGCTGCACGATTGAGCTCGCCTGGGATGTGAACGGCGCGAAGCGACCTCAGATGCTTCTGACTCCAGAGGAGGAGATGGCGGGCGACATGCGACGGGAGCGTATACCGCCCTGGTGGTTGATGTACGCAACGGTCGCAGTGTTGTCCGTACGGACCAGTACGTGCTTGTCGTGTAGCAGCGATCTGAAGCGGCGCAGAGCCAGCCATACTGCTTGCAACTCGAGGCAGTTGATATGCCACTGCAGTCGGGGCCCCGACCAGAGCCCCGCAGCTGCATTCCCACTGCACATGGCACCCCAGCCCCTGGCGGAGGCATCTGTTGACACAACAACATGCCTGGATACTTGCCCAAGGGATACTCCTGTCCGAAGAAAGGCAAGATCTGTCCATGGGCTGAGGGTCTGACGGCAGAACAGGGTAACAGAAACCCGGTAAGTGCCGTGTCGCCATGCCCATCTCGGGACCCGGTCGTGAAGCCAACGCTGAAGCGGTCTCATATGAAGCAACCCGAGCGGCGTAACAGCGGCTGCGGATGCCATATGCCCCAGGAGCCTCTGAAATTGTTTCAGTGGAACCGCCGTCTTGCAATTGAATCGCATAGCCGAGTCTGATGGTTCTCATGAGCCAACGAGACGGCCTTGGAAGCAGCAGCCGGCGGTGGGGTGGAGACAGCAGCAGACCGCCGGGGCAGAAACGCCTCCGTCTGCTTCTGCGTGGCAGAAAACTGTTGTGCAAAGCCCTCCACCGCTTCGCCGAATAGGCCGGCCTGGGAGATCGGGGAGTCCAGGAAGCGATGCTTGTTGGCCTCCCTCATATCCGCCAAGGTCAGCCATAGGTGGCGCTCCTGGACCACCAATGTGGATATAGTCTGACCCAGGGCCCACGCCGTGACTTTCGTCGCCCTAAGCGTGAGGTCCGTCACCGTGCGCAGTTCCTGCAGCACACCTGGGTCAGCACCACCCTCGTGCAACTGCTTCAACGCCTTGGCCTGGTGGACTTGCAGGAGGGCCATGGCGTGCAGGGCGGAAGCGGCCTGTCCAGCAGCACTGTAAGCCTTAGCCGTCAGAGCGGACGAGAACTTACAGGCCCTGGACGGAAGGCGTGGACTACCTCTACCTCTCGGCGCTTTGCGGGCAGAGCTGCATAGCAATAGCAATCGACGCGGCGAGACCGCAGAATGGCAGCTGCAGCTCGCAGAGGTTTCAGCAGCCTGGATGGCAACCCCCGCTGACACACCGTAACACCAACGCCAGCTGTTTCCAAACACTCGCAGAGATTCGTCTTGTAGAAGGCTCGGCTCTGAAGCAAAAAGCTGATGTGCGTTTGCACGCGCTCTCCTTTTATACCTGCGCTGCTGGGTGGGGTGCACGCGGCGAAACACGCACGCCAACTGTCATTGGCTGGTTTAGTTTACACTCGAAGGTGATTGGGCTCTCGGGTGAGATCCCAATTCATCAGTCACGACTGATGTAAGGTCGAACGTGACTGATTGAAAGGGAACCCATTACGCAGTGCATTCAACTGCATCTTTTATTTCCAGTGGGGAATTTGAACTAGAACCAATGTCAATTGTGTTTTAAAGGAGTAGTTCACCCATAATGAAAAATGTACCTGACCTGCATGACTTTCTTTAGCAGAAGGTGCAGAGGTGTAAAGTATTGGAGTAAATGTAATTAGTTACTGTACTTGAGTAACTTTTCGGGTACTTTGTAGTTGTACTGAATATCAAAGATATTAGCAACTTTTACTCTTTACTTTACTACATTTTTGAATGAGTATCAGTACTCTTTACTCCACTACATTTGAAATGAGTGTTGCAGTTATACACTACATTTTGCATGTACCTAGCTTTTTCTGCAGCAGTTTATTTCTGCTACAAAAGACTTGATACTGCCTATTACAGGTCACTAAAAGTACTGCATCTTCTGCGTTTTGCCCTTACTCACCCAAACATTTCAACAAGGCTACTTTATGTGAATGCGAGTTCCTTAGCAAGTATTTGTGAATCACAGGTGTTTTATATATGAGATGAGGACATGACTGCAGCCGACAATGAGGCCCAAACCAGCGCATCCACTGCAAGAAGGCTTCGGCTTTTTAATTTTACTTAACATTATTTTATTTATCCATTATACTGAAGATACCTTTTTTCTTTTTTTTTGCAATTTTGAGGTGTTCAGTTTTATTTTGGTTTTAGAAAATAAATGTGATTGCTCTCCTCACAAATCAACTTTTTCTTGTTTTTGTTTCATGCTCTCTGTGCCTTGCCCTGGACTTTGATGTCACTTCCTGTCTCCCGCGGAGTTTGTAGTCTGTTTGTTCATTGGTTCCCCTTCATTAGTCTCCCCAGGTGTGTCTTATCTTGTTAAGCTTGTTATTCCCCTGTGTGTATATATAGCCCTAGTTTTTTGTGAGTTGTTGAATGTAATGGTTGTCTGTTTGCCAGTCATTCTGTTCTTTGTTCCCTTTGGTTTTTGGCTTATTGTTTTTTCTAGTTTTTCCATTAAATACCAGTACATAGATGCTTGCCTCTGCCTGTTTTCCACAGCTTCTCTACAACGTTACAGTTTTTCACTGGCGTGTCTCTTTGACTTGTGCATCTTTGAGCCTATGTTTAGTAAAATACTTAAGTACTATTAAAATCAGATACTCTAAGACTTTTACTCAAGTTGTTTTGGAATAGGTGACTTGTAGTGGAGTAATTTTCACTGTAAAGTATGGTTTTTAGGTACTCTTTACACCTCTGGTTATTTGCTGATAAATATTTGCTTAAACTACTGTAATATTAAACATTATTTTTTTTATATTTAATATGTCAGTGTCTATGTGTTGTATTTATACGAGTACTGAAAGACACAAAGCTATTGTGTGGCTTAATATTTTCAATATACCACATGGCTACTAACAGATTGTTTATAGTATTTTTATTATTGTAATTTATGGTGCTCATTAAGTGATTACAGGATGTTGTTTTAGAGGCAAATATTAAACACCTCCTTCCTGCCTGATTATTTAATTGCATTGCTTTTTTTAAATACATTTTCAATTCTGTTATCATAACTGGGCATCAGTGTGTATGCTAAATGCAGCTCACCAAGGCTGCATTTCTTTTAAATCAAAAATACTGTAAAAATACTGTAAAAAAACTGTAATATTGTTAAATATTATTTAAATTAATAATCAATTATGATAAAGAACTGATTTATGTTTGAATATACTTTAAAATGTCATTTATTCCTGTGATGCAAACCTGAATTTTCAGCAGCCATTACGCCAGTCTTCAGTGATGATCTTTCAGAAATAATTTTAATATGCTGATTTGGGGTGACTAAATATATTAACTTAGTGTTGTTAAATTATGTTCAGTAATATTAAATTACTTTGAACAGTGGTGTAACCTAAAAAGGGAAAACAAATTGTGATGCATACTTTTCACAATTAAAAATAGTATGCAGAAATGTATACACAGTGTGAATTATTTACACCCTCCCCAAACCAGTTGAGAGCAGTTTGTCGCAGTTGGATCCATCCATGGCTTTTCTAAACTTTTCTCAAAATTTGCAGTTAACTGGTTTGGGTGGAAAAATAATGCAATGGCATCACCTTAAGTTATTTGACAACAGCACAACATACGGCAGTTTACCATTGCATTCACATACTATTTTCAAACATTCGTAGGCATCCAGAACACCTGAGAAGAGATGATGCCAACCCCTCAGAGGACCTCAGATGATGCCAACCCTGAAACAACATACAGAACTACCTAATTTTGCTATAAGTTTGATTGCATCATATAATAATTGCTGTTAATAGTGTTCATCGTCTGTTTGATTACGTCTTTAATTGATATTTTCCGTACATTATGAGGAATATGTGTGGTTGTTACTATACTGTAGAGAGAGAATACCTTTGGGTTTGAGCTTGGGATGATATTATCAGGTTCTTTTTTTAATGTATTTTACAATGTATTAAAATGGAAAACAGTATTTTAAATTGTAATAACTTTTTCATGAAATAAGAAAGAAAGAAAAATAATTATATATATATACTGACCTGAAAAATATTTCACATAAGTAATTTACATATAGTCCACTTCAAAAGTTTACATATGCTTGATTCTTAATACTGTGTTGTTACCTCAATGATCCACAGCTGTTTTGTTTTGTTTTGTGATAGTTGTTCATGAGTCCCTTGTTTACCTGCTGTTCTTCAGAAATATCCTTAGTTCCCACAAGTTCTTTGGTTTTCCATCTTTTGCATATTTGAACCCTTTCCAATGACTGTGTGATTTAGAGATCTATCTTTTCACACTAAGGACAACTGAGGGACTCACATTAACTGAGGGACTCACGTTAAAACATTAACTATTACAAAAAGTGCAAACGCTCACTGATGCTCCAGAATGTAAAACTAAAAATATTTTTTAATTGTGTTTCTGAAATTAAATTATATATGTATGAGCTTTATTTCAGAAGCACTATTAACTACTAGAAATATTATTTAAAAAAATGTAATTTTTTTTTATCAGATACATTTTTATATATACATACACACAGTATGTGCAATATGTAATGACTGTTATCCTGTATACATACACCCCCATGACATTTAAACCATCCAAACATTTCTTGTTCTGCTTTAACACCTCATTCGCTCTCAAATCAGTTTGACTGACCATTTCTGCTCTATGGGATTTCTGGAGGAAAGTTATAAAATGATAAAAGCATCTGTATAGCATTTGTTTTTAAACTCTGTGCAGCAGCGGTCAAAGGGTTAAAAGGCAGAAGGAGTGCACACTGGCTTCTTCTCACACCATTCAGAGAAACGACATGCCGCCATAATACATTCAGAGATCACAGTATACAGTATGAACATGATCTGACTAATGGGCCTGTTGACCACATGTTTGGATCCACAACCTCTAACTCTATGCTGTCTAATTGAATTAGGCCACACCAACATTTTGACTTTCTTCACATTAGGAATTATATGGGGTCAGTTTCAATGGGGAATTCAAATTTAGTTGTGATCGATATTTGAGCTAAAGCAGATGCAATCTTTGATGAAACATTTTTCCATAAATTTCATTGTGTAGAATTTACTTACAATTGTACAATGGAAGTTTACTTAATGGGTGGGGAGAGAGAATATTGAAATGAAGTGTTATTTAATGTGTTTTTGAGCAAGATGGAAAGAAGGGGGAAACTTGTGAGTGATTAATGTTCTGTCATGTTGGGATTTAAAAGAGTTTCTGTTATGTTGTTGTTTTCTGGGTTACTGTGTTTCTCTTTCATTTGCTTTAGACTGCAGGGCTTTCTGCAATTATGTTCTTGAGTTTTGATTTTAGTTTTATAGAAATAATTTAGTGTGGGTTCATTGGTCTGATGCTCCTTCTCACAGACTTACTCTGAGTGATGGTCAGTGTACATTTATAGTTATAGCTTAGCTGGTTCTGAAGCGACTTCCCTTTCATCTTAATCAGAGTTAAAATATTTTTCACTGTTTTTGTGATTTTCATTTGGTTTACAGTAATAACTTTGGATGTGATATGAATGACTAGTTCTATCTTTTTAGTCTGTGTGTGTGTGTGCAGTCTGACAGGTGGAGTTTAGCTTCAGCAAAGAAAATATAATAAAAAAGGACAGGAGTGAGTCATTAAACTCCATTACTGGGAGCAGCTGGGCTCCACATTAAAAAAGATCTCTCAGCCCTCAGAGAGCGATGTGGAATCATCTGTCTCTCTACTGATGGGAATCTTTTTGTCTTTTAAGGGCTTTCCACCTACAAAAAATCTCTCTTTCTCTCTTTTTTACTCATTTTCTCATTCTCCGGCTCTGATGCATTTGAATGCGTTGTGTTATGTTGCATGAAATACGTCAGTATTTTTCGGGAAAGAGAGAGAGGCAAATGGAAATGTGGCATTACCATGCAGATTCTTGAATTGTGACAATGAACAGACCATCGTTCTGATGTTTTTAACAGTGCAAATGTATTTTAGGATCTGTTTACTGACTAAATTAAATATCATCATATTTCAGATGTTTAAATGAATAGTTAATCCAAAAATGAAAATTTGCTGAAAATATACTCACCCTCAGGCCATCCAAGATGTAGATTAGAGATTTGGCGAAATGTGACATTACATAATTTGCTCTTCTATGGATCATTGAGCATTGAATGGGTGCCACCAGAAAGAAAGTCAAAACAGCTGATAAAAGCATCACAATAATCCACATGACTCCAGAGTGTGTTTTTAAGAAACACTTGTATGCTTTTTCACTTGTAAACGGTGCTGTGCATATTTCTCTCCTGATTCAGAAGAGAACTTTTTCACTGAAGAAGCCAAAAGCAATGGTTTTGAAGTTATAAATGATTAAATGGTGGATTTATTTCTTACAAACATGCAGCTTTTGGCTTCACAATACATTAATTGATGGACTGGAGTCGTGTGCAATACTCGTGAATTATTGTGATGTTTTTATCAGCTATTTTGGAGACTCATTCTGATGGCATCCATTCACTGCAGAGGATCCATTTGTGAGCAAGTGATGTGGTGCTAAATTTCTCCAAATCTCTTTTGCTGAAGAAACAAACTCATCTACATCTTGAATGGTCTGAGGGTGAGTACATTTGCAGTAAATTTACATTTCTGGGTGAACTATTCCTTTAAAAATCAGATATGACTAATGATGTGTGCTTTGCATCATTTTGCTCACACCTTTGCCAATTATTTAAGGGAGATGACTGTAAAAAAATCATAAAACAAAAATGATATTCGTCATTTACCATTACAGACTGTGAACTTGAAACTTTGCCACAAACGTTGTTTGTTTGCGAGTTTGACCTTGTGGACAGAGGTTCTCCATGAGGACAGTATGTATGATGAGGAGGTACAGATGGGTTCTGTTCATCTGATCATTCAGGCAGAACTACCTGCTGTCACGGCCAGGGGTTCACGCATTCCAATAAGTGCCGAGCTGAACACACACTATAATTTCATTCAAATACCTTGATACTAAACAATGCAGAGGGAATTTAATATTTCAATGTCTAAATACAGGGAAGAAAGTCAATAAATACACCTTCCCATACGTTCAACGTTTTAAAGCAACATTTCCTGTCAAATGTCAGCTTTTATTGAATGTAAAACAGGGGCAGGAGGGCGGGCTATTTTTCATGGATAATCACAAACGTCAGATTGTTATTGACTTTATCCAAACATTGACCCTACATAGCTTAGTGTGAATTCCCATTAATGAAAGTTAGCTAATTGGTTTTTAATTAATCATTATTATGTGTGCAGCGAGTAAGGACGTGTTTAAAAGGCTTTATCAAATAAGAATGTCCCAGTTAACTCTGGTTAAAGTGAGGTGGTCCTGTTAGCATGCAGAGAGTGTCTTCTATCCGATGTGGGTGGTTGAGATGTGTGTTTAGTGGTAATAGAGAGTGACAAAGGCTAGAGAAACATGGATGGTGTCTACAGCAATATCTAGGGAGCTGTAGGGCTCTTATGGTCATGATAAACTTGAAAATATCTATATTCAATTACAGAAGTTTCCAGGTTTTATATACAGTAAATTAATTAATCAGAGTGTGTGTATGTATATATATACACCATTGTTAATATAATTTATGTAACGAATCAGCTCATGGGAAATATGAATAATTAATACGTTAGTTTGTATATGCATCTGCTTACATATGCGATCGCTTGTTTCTGCTTCCTCGCCATGTTTTGATCCAGACATTCAGTCCTCTTTCAGAAGATGTGTAATAGCGCCTCCTACCAGTGAAAACACGGAAAGCTGGAAAATTCCATCAATGACAGGGAAAGAGTTAATCTATTTATTTATTTATTTTTTTTTCTTTCTTTTAATGTTTAGTGGTGAGTGCGCATATTTAGAGTTAAGAATTTAAAAAATATGGAAAAATGGACCCAAGCCATATCTAGGGACCAGAATATTGTAGGGACTGTTTTGAATTGGGCTAGCTCGTAGCCAACCAGAACACTTTAGCAAGCACATAGCAAGTCAGACTTGTAACCCGAAGGTTGTGGGTTCGAGTCTCAGGTCCGCAGGAATTGTTGGTGGGGGGCGTGAATAACCAGCGTTCTCTTCCACTCTCAATAACCCAATTGAGGTGAGACCCTTGAGCAAGGCACCGAACCCCAACTGCTTCCCGGGTGCCGCAGCTATATGGCTGCCCACTGCTCCATGTGTGTGTGTTCACTACTAACTGCTGTGTGTGTGCACTTGGATGGGTTAAATGCAGAGCACAAATTCCGAGAATGGGTCGCCACACGTAACTTCACTTTCACTTTTTTTCTCAGTGCAACTTTTCTGCTAAGTGAAAGATATAACACCAACATGTTAGAAAAAAAAACGAAACACTGAGTTGGAAAAAGGATCACCTCCCTCCTAAAAATGTATTGTAAACTTAATCAGGTGTTGCTAATCACCTTCTTAATGGTACACAAATCCATTTGACTTTCAGCCGTGATCAGCTGTGGTCATTTTGATAAGCTCAGCATGAAAAGAGATTTCCTGGAGCATTTCTATCCTTGGAAGTGCAACTGAAGCAAACAATCAACTATGGGTGGCAAGGCACTGTCAAAAGATCTCTGGGATAAAGTTGTGGACAGGCACAAGTCAGGAGATGGATGCAAAAAAAATTCAAAGGCTTTATCAATGCCTAGAAGCACAGTGAAGTCTATTACTAAGAAGAGGAAAGTATTAGGTACAACACAGACCCTCCCTGGATCAGGACATCACTCCAAACTGGATGAAAGAGCCAGGAGGAAACTGGTCAGAGAGGCGACCAAGAGCTACAGCAATTCTGAAGTAGTTGCAGGAATTTATGACAAAGAGTGGTCATTGCGTGCATGTGACAACAATATCACAAATTCTCCACAAATGTGGCTTGTATGGGAGGGTTGCAAGAAAAAAAGCTACTCCTCAAGAAAGGCCACACGCAGTCACGACTGAGCTTTGCCAAAAAACACCTTGAAGATTCTGAGGCAGATTAGACAGATTCATTATTTGGCCTCAACACAAAATTATATGTCTGGCGGAAATCCAATACAGCTCACCATCCAAATAACAGCATTCCTACAGTAAAGCACGGAGGTGGTAAGATCCTGTTATGGGGGTGTTTCTCTGCAGCAGTGACTGGAGCACTTGTCAGGATAGAAGGAAAAATGGATGTGGCAAAATACCATTAAACTCTAGAGGAAAATCTGGGGCCCTCTGCCAGAAAGATGTCAATGGGAAGAAGGCTTATCTTCCAAAATTATAATGAACCAAAGCACACAGCAAAACTGACCACACAGTGGTTGAAGGAGAAAAATGTGAATGCCCTTGCATGGCCTAGTCAGATCCCAGACTTAAACCCCATTGAAAATCTGTGGAATGACTTGAAGACTGCAGTCCATAAACGGTCACCAAATTCATCAAATTTAACTGAACTTGAGCAGTTCTGCAAAGAAGAGTGGGCAAATATTGCAAAGTCTAGATCAATGGTCGGCAACAGGCGGCCCGCGGGCCAAAACTGTCCCGCCAGCAATAATATCTGGCCTGCGCCCGCAGCCAGATTATTTTGATAGCGGCTGGTTCTAAAATAGAACTGTCATGACAGCAACAGTTACTCACAATCACTTCGTCTTTAGTGATTTTGCCTTCAAAATAAAAGTACGAGAAAATTTTTGCAGCAATGTTTTATTTTGAGATGAATTGAGAGCTTTAAATTTGAAAAGTTCTGAAAGAGTCTGTGGATCGCTAGACACCTCCACAATAGCCGTCATGAAATGTGTGGTGTGAAAATACTAACAGTGAAACTTTGAAACATAAAAGTAGGCTACGTCAAATAATTATTACAATAAGTTAGGCTCCATTGTGTAACAAGTAAATTAAAATTATACATTTATTATTCACAATATGGAAAGAGGAAATAAAACAGTTTGTTAAGAGCATGACTCAAACATGCCATTAATGGGCTTATTAAATCCTCTTTTATTTGTTTGAGTCATTTTTTATCCATTCCGCATCTCCCACATATGTGTGTTTTAGTAAGGCAGTCAGTGTTGCAAGTTGGTGAATGAAGATACTTGCCAGGTTACGTGTCACTACTCTGCCTTATTAATTTATCCAGTGTAAAACCCGGACACCACCACACAAATGTGACTTTTTGTTAATGACTGTCCTACTACAGGATTTAACACAGAGAAACAGCTCACTACCAGTTACAACAGACACGGTAACAGTCTGGCACAGGCAATTCTAGTTGCATTTTTCATCAATTAATTTCTTAAATTATCCTTTGACTATGTTCTGGGCCACCAAGTAGTGGCGAAAACTTTTTCCGGCCCGATGCCAAACTTACTTGCCGACCCCTGACCTAGATGTTCAAAGTTAGTAGAGACAGAAACATATCCCAACAGACTAAAAGCTGTAATTAAAGCAAAATGTGGTGCAACAAAATTCTGACACAAGGGGGTGATCTTTTTTCCACCCCAGTGTTTCCGTTTTTTTTTTTTTTTAAGTGACATTTTGGTGTTGTATCTTTCACTTGGATGTTATAAGTTGCACTGAGTAAATACAGCTGGATTAAATAAAAACTGTGCAAGAAGTCAAAAGGTTTGTGTGGTCTATCGATTCATTTAGACTAGAATGAGGTGATATATCCAAATTTGTGGTCAGCTCTCAAGTCTCTATTATTTTCAATACATATGGCTCAGATTCCGTCCTTCAGTGTTTTAGTTTCCAAAAGAAATTTAACTTACAATTAGCAATGCACTAAAAACCCCCATGAGCAGTTGCAAAGCAATGCCCAAACAACCACTCAGAAAACCATAGCAACACCCTTGCAATCAATCACTATCCCCCAATTGAGTTTTGTCCAACTTGGAACTAGGTTTCTGCACTGTTAAAGATTTATTAATAATAGCTTTGGTCTGTCTGTTTTTATCCACCTGAAGTTTTCTTATCTTTCCTGTTTTGGGTTTGGATTGCATTCATCTTTCACAACTGTCCTGAAAATGATGGAATCCTATGTGGGGTAGAACGCTCCAGATCTCATCCTCAGGGGTCAAATGTCATTCGCTGGAGGAGCGCCGGACCTGCCAGTTCCGCTGTAGCTCTTCTATTGTGTACTGTCCACAAAGAGACCATTTAAAATCTGAATGGCTGCTTGGAAACCCTTCAAGAACTCTCTTAATGTGCACAGGGGGAGGTTTTTGTTCTTTCCGAGCAAAAGAGAGAAGGATAGAGAAAGATAACTATACAGGGCTGTTCTCAGTAAACGCACACTCCAAATCAACCTCTCTCACAACGACTCCAACGTGCTTTCCTTGGCATGACTGAGGCAGCCATATGGCTAACGCAGCCCTCAGAGGTAACACGCTAAAGTGACCATTGTTTGGGAAAGACAATACGCTGCCAAGTCCTACACTGCCTTCAAAGAGAGACCATTATGGCCCACTGGCTCAACGGACACCAGATTTATTCATGGGTGCACTTAGAGAATAAAAAAGAGAAGAGATGGAGCGTGTGCGTGAAAGAGAGAGGGAGGTTATGAAGGGAGATTTGCAGGGAGCTAATGAGACTACCAAGGGGCACATTAGTTATTTATTTTCTGAGAGTGTTAGGGAAAATTGTAAGAGAAGGACATACCAATTAGCTGCAAGGACCCACGCTACCTCATGTCCTTGTGCTCTGACATAAAGAGGGATTCGGAAAAAAGCTCTGAAATGCAAAACAATTTCATCTACACACACACACACACGGGAGGGTTCAAGAGGACAGGACAGGAGATACGTGCCACAGACCTTCTCCCTTCCCTTCTTTTTTTTCTCCTAAGTGCTTAATTGGCATGTTTGTTTTACCAAAAAATATTGTCAAAGCATCAAAAAGTCGGGCTGCCAGTAGATTTTTTATTTTATCACATAATCAATTGAATAGTTGAATATGTCTATCACTGGTCAGTTCTAGAAAAATGTGTTATCCAAAAAAAAAAATAATAATAATAAAGTAATATAACAGTTTGTGTATGTTTGTGTTTGTATGTATGTGTGTATATATATATAAATAACATCTCGGTTACTTGTGTAACCCTCGCTCCCTGAAGGAGGGAACGGAGCTATCGAGGCGCCCCGCGCCAATGCCCAAGATGATGCCACTCCTCTCATAGAGTGAGCTCTTACTCCGAGGGGGCAAGGTAACCGTTGGGCCTGGTAAGCTAAGACTATAGCCTCCACTAACCAGTGGGCAAGTCTTTGTTTGGAGACAGCCTTTCTCTTCTGCTGTCCTCCGAAGCAGACAAAGAGCTGGTCTGAGGTCCTGAAGGTCCTGCGTATGGTCCACGTAAATGCGCAGAGCATGAACGGGACAGAGCAGAGCGATGGCTGGGTCTGCCTCCTCCTGGGGCAGCGCTTGCAAGTTCACCACCTGATCCCTAAAAGGCGTGGTGGAAACTTTGGGCACATATCCAGGTCGGGGTCTCAGGACAACGTGAGAG
>NW_015505561.1:125336-126124 GCF_001515645.1 Sinocyclocheilus grahami | reverse complement strand
CACTCGAAGGTGATTGGGCTCTCGGGCAAGATCCCAATTCATCAGTCACGACTGATGTAACGTCGAACGTGACTAACTGAAAGGGAACCCACAACGCAGTGCACTCAACTGTATCTTTTATTTCCAGTGGGGAATTTGAACTAGAACCAATGTCAATTGTGTTTTAAAGGAGTAGTTCACCCAAAATGAAAAATGTACCTGACCTGCATGACTTTCTTTAGCAGAAGGTGCAGAATGTTTGTGTGCGGAAAAGACTGATATGGATGCTGTTATTTGCTGATAAATATTTGCTTAAACTACTGTAATATTAAACATTATATTTTTACGACTGACGTAACGTAGAACGTGACTGACTGAAAGGGAACTTTTTTTCAATTTTCTAATGTTTTTCAAAGAAGTCTCTTTTGATCCTCAAAGCTACATTTATTTGATTAAAAATACAATAAAAAAGAAATATTGTTTATGTATAATAACCATTTTATATTTCAGTATATTTTAAAATACAATTACTCCAGTCGTCACTGTCACATGATCCTTCAGAAATCATTCTAATATGCGGATCTGCTGCTCAAAAAAAAATACATATATATATATATATATATATATACGTATATATAATCATCAATGCTGAAACAGTTGTGCAGGTTAATATTTTTGAGGAAAATACATTTAAAAAGTTCAAAGTACAACATTTATTTATTTAGTTATTTGTAACATTATAAATGGCTTTACATTCACTTTTAATCAATTTAATGCATCCATGATGAATAAAAGTATTAATTTCTTTA
>NW_015505561.1:122728-124033 GCF_001515645.1 Sinocyclocheilus grahami | reverse complement strand
TTTTATATTATTAAAAACTCATGGCATTTTCACAACTGAAAAATGCGAAAGTGAACCATCCTTTTCTGTAGCACAGGGAATTTGGGGTAATATTAACTGAAAAAGCATGCATGGAGGCTTACTTCAAAATTCTATCATATATAGAGTGCTGCAGGGATGATGTATTTTTGTAGGCCAAATCCTGAAAATGAGTTAGCACTTTTGGTTCCATCTTCTGTGGGTTTTATGAATGGGTTTTTGGTTAAATAGCTGAAAAAGTAGGCCAAAACATGGCCTACTTCAACTGATACATTGAAAAGATCCAACCTAATGGGCCAATATGTACAGTGCTGTAGGGATTACATATTTTTGTAGGCTAAAATATAGAAATAAGTTGCATTTTATCACTTCTTGTTCCATTGTGATTGTCCCCAAGTCAAAGTTTTTCTTTGGGGATAAATGCCTGAAATAAGGTCTGTGCTTAACACAAGTTCAAGATACTTTCATGCTTTATTCTACGACACACAAAATAGATTAGAAATACGACCTTGTGATTTTTAAAAAAGCTTTTTCTTGTCTTGAAAAAGGTGGTTGCTAATAAGTGGCTAAAGGGAACTATAGAGGTTGTCAGAGAACAGATAAACTCATCTACTCACTAGTCCGTTTTCACAACCTTGTTGTGTTTATTATCACGAGCTATTCTCTCTAGAAAAAAAAGACTGAAAGTGTTGTCAGAAGCTTTGCAATGGTGATGTTGAAGTCATGCAACTGTGGTGTAGTTCATTTATAGCCTACATTTAGCGTTTTACTTCTGGCCATTGTATTTAGGCTTTAAAATTCATAAAAGCAGTGTTCGCATATATCAAGATGAACAAAACGTGCAAGATCGTCGTAAAATCATATGTGTAAGAGCTTATTTTCTGCAATATCCAAAAGTCAATGGAAAATTCCTATTGAGTTTTTCTCAAGGGAATTAGAGTGATGCTAACTTTCAGTTTGGCCTACAAAAATGTCTTCTTTCCAGCATTCTGTAGTAAACTAAACCTCAATTTTACATTAGTACATATGCAAATTGTGATGGAGCCAGACTTTACAGATGCTGCATCTCCTAAAGACCTGAACTTTCTTCAAAGAGAATCTCATTCAGTCTTGGCTTCTTTTGTAGATGTATGAAAGAAAGGGAAAAAATTGACTTTTTGTGTTAGTGATGGATAGTAGATGTTTTGGTGTGTATGTGTTGCAGACCTGATGGATGCAGAAGGCTGTAGATTAGCTCTGATGTCTTTAACACCTGTGGAGGCGATTCTCATTTTCATACAACACCTG
>NW_015505561.1:108125-121574 GCF_001515645.1 Sinocyclocheilus grahami | reverse complement strand
GTGTGTCATAGCTATCAGAGGTCCTGTTGGTGCAAATGTCCTGTGACGGTGTTTATTATTTAGGGCCGTTTTCATGAGCACTTTGTCTGTGAAGAGACAAGAGTGTGTGTGTATGTAACAATAAACCATTTTAAGGGTGTCGCTGCTCATATGTCAGAAATATACATGCATGTAAAAAGATAGTAAACTCTGCTGATGCACTGAAACACACACAGATAGTCATATCGCTGTGCACCAGGCATATTCCCACATAACCTCAATTTGCTTGGTAATATTCCTCTGTGAGTGTTATCACCCCTATCTCTTATACACACACACACACATTTCAGATGCTCTGCTGAGGTTGAGAGTGTTATCTCACTCAAAGGAAGGGTTGCAGATGAATAAACCGAGTTGCATCTGTGTGTATTACCTTTTAACCTTCCCGCGCATCTCTCTCTGATTCTGGTTGCTGTGATAACACTCTCTGCAGTATATCTGGGATGTTTGTATTAGCATGAAACATGGGATCTGCTCGATTCAATTATCATTGTATGGATGTTTTCTTTTATCCGGCAGAGTGTAAACAAAGATAAGCAAGCAAAGCGTGACATTTAACAGCTAAAAATAGAAATATGCGAGCACAATATTGTTTTTGTAGTTCAGTGCAAGTTTGTGTGTGTGTGTGTGTGTGTGTGTGGAAGAACTAGTTAACTGTTAATGGGAAGTCTTACTCATTTCTAGCATTTTTTGTTTATATGATTCAAAAAAAGTGATTCAGCTGTTCTTTTGTCATCACATGGTCTCCGATATCCTGATGTGGTATATTATAATCCCTCCAACATTGCAATGAAGCCATTTTTGTATTGGTGTTTTGTTTTTTTTCTCTCTCTCTATGAAGTTTAAATACTATTTATTGTAATTGCATGCATCCCAGTTCAATTGACAGGGTTCAATTCACATTAAATGTTATCACACTGAACAAGTAAACTCAACTATTCTCTAGTCAGCTTTTACAACATTGTGTTTATAACCATGCTCTTGAAAACTATTCTAATTCAAACTTTCTGGGATCTATTTTTATATTTTTTTAATAAAGACTGAAAGAGTTGTCAATAGCTTAGTGATGGTGAAGTCATGCGACTGTCGTGTACTTTATCTAATAGCCTACAATTAGCTTTTTCTTCTGGAAATTGTTTTTAGGCTTTCAAATTCATAAAAGTTATGTTTATTTTGAAGACTGACAAGATGAACAAAATGTAAGATTCATAAACTTTTGTTGGTCACAGAGCTTATTTTCTACAAAAATCCAAAAGCCAATAGAAAAATACTATTGGGATTTTGTCGAGGGAACCAGTGATGCTAAATTCTTGGTTGGCCTAAAAAATACATGTTCACTACAGCGCACTATTTACACAAAAGTTTTAACGGAAAAATTAAAATAAAGTGTACCCGGAGCACTTTGTGTTCACAAAGCATATTATGAGTGAATCATGCTGGAGATATCTGAGCATAAAGCGTTAATTCTTGGTAACTGCACAACTGCATCTGTGTGTGTTTGTACTATATCTGCCCTGGATCAGTGAGTTACTGGATGAAAATTACATTAATTATATGCTGCACAATTATATTATTATGGATTGAAATTTGGGCCCCTAATAAAGTGTCATTTCATCCCCCATGCTGGAGTGATTTGGTGTAAAGAGAAGCAATTATTCGTTCTAACACGTGTGACAATCTCAATAGCACACCGTCCATTACCACGGTAACCGTGCATGAGTCTGCATTAATGAGGGATTTCTATGCACAGCCAATAATACGGCCATTGTTACGTGTATCTGTTCATTAAATGAACAGTCCATTTACAGGTAACAAGTCTATAAAATAAGATGGTAGAGTATATCTATCAGGAGTCATGTTTGTAAACCTGTCTTCTAAATAGTCTCATGATTCATGTTTTGCAGAGAGCATCCTTTACAAAACGCTTGCTTGCAAGAACAGGAAAAGACATAGTCACACGTGAGGTATTTTGTATAAATCAGTTTTCCGGTAAAGTAAATTAACAATCATGCATTAAATGTAGAAAAACAGCTGAAATATGAAGATAAATAATTGTAAATTCAATGTTATCAGTCAGATGCACCTGCTTTACTGTCACTTTCAAATAAAGGTAAAGAGGTCAAGGGGCAAATACACTCTGTGGTGAATTATGATTGTCTCTGCTCTCAGATTGCATGACAGAGATTCTGATGGATATTGCACGACAATAATGGTAAGAGCTGGTGGTAACTGAGTTGCTTGCTTCCCAGGAGCGAGAGTGCACTGGTTTTCATCATTCTGCTGGAAAACAAAGGCATTTTCAAGGTACCAGGTTGCTGCAATGGACATTTCCATGTAACAACTAGATGCTAGATCCACCAAAGTTTGCAAGGATTGTAAAACTGAACCTTTGCTAAGCTCCGCCCCTCTTTGGTTACTGTTGCTAACTGAGACAGTCTTACAAAACTTCCTATAGGAAGTTATATAGCGGGCAAATTTCAGTTTCGCCAACCAGAAATGTCATGTTAAAGAAACGATCTGTGATTGGTTGCTTTATATGTCTGTCAGGCCCATTCCAGTCAAAGTGGGCGGGTCTTGACTTGAATAAACTACAAAGTTGACTACACTTCAAAAATCTATAGTGAGGTGTGTTTTTCATAGACCGCCCTCTAGTGTATGTAAGAGACCTCCAAATAATCTGCATTTCACCAAATGAGAATAATTCTTCTGTGTACATATAAGAGAGGAAGAGTGTAGATTAAGCCATGGTTTCATGCAGACAGGCCTGTGGTTTAGTGATTGTATTCTCCTGATGGGTTCTTGTTTCTGTATGTCTGTTAGATTCCTGTCTCTCTCACTGTCTCACAGTTTAATTGTCTCTCCTACAGCTTTGGTGATGGTTGGGAGCCACAGTGGTGCATACACACAGACACACATGCACATGAACAGTGGGGAAGGCTGGGAGGTTTTGCCCTGCATTAACACAAAACTAAATTAATGAATAGCAGGATTTTTCACCCTCGATGGCCTTCTCTACATACTAATTATTTAGGCCTGCGAGTGTGTGCGCGCATAAAGTGGACGTACTGAAGCGTTAAGAGTGTGTTTTCCTATTTTCTTTAATCAATGAGGGCCTCCAACAGCTGTTGGGAATGAAAAAAGAAAACAGCAGAAAGATTCTCATGTGTTTTTTTTCCCTTCCTGTTGCTGTTGCAAAACAGACATGAGAGGACGAGAGGTGAACAGGAGAACTCTTGTTAATTTCTCTCCAATTTGAGCTTTAGTAATTTATGGGAGTCAAGGTGCACAGGTTTTTTGTCCACCGGGAAACAAACTTGTGTTTAGTTGAGTTTACAGCATTCTGACAAACAGCTAACCAAGACACTCTGATGATAACTTAGCGAAATTGTATGACATTTTTTTAACTTGTACAAAAATGTATGATTGTATTGTTTTCTTTTTCAATTCTAATTATGGCATAATGGCTGTATGGTTAAGTTTAGGTTTACGTTGTATGTTATTGTATAACCCAACTTGTTCGATTTCAGCATCTTGTTCGAACTGTATGAATATTATAACTTCTCAAGAGACTGGGTTGAACTAGCTGTCAAATTGTGTGAGGGTTTTGTTGCATTGAATCTGTGAAAGATATCAAAAGTTTTGTTTGAGGCAGTTCAGTTCAGATTGTCCCATCCCTAAATATCACATACAAAGTGAACTATAGTTGCAGTAATCGTACAAGATGGCACAATTGTACAATTGTAAAAAAACATATAACCTCAAATTAACCAGTTAAGTCGTACAATGTCATGATTTCACCCTCTTTTGCAAATTATTATGAACTGTCATAAGATGTAATTTCATGTCATGTTGGTTAGTTGTTATTTCTTTAGAAGGCTGTAAACAAATCAACTAAACATTAGGTTGTGTCCTAGTGGACAAAAAACCCTGACTCCTGAAACTTATATAAAACTCATGCTGGATTTTATTCAAAGTCAGGGGTGGAATATTGCCAATCTCCCGTAACCCAAAGGTTGCGGGTTCGAGTCTCGTACTGGCAGGGATTGTAGGTGGGGGGAGTGAATGTACAGCACTCTCTCCCACCTTTAATACCATGACTGAGGTACCCTTGAGCAAGGCACCGAACCCCCAACTGCTCCCCGTGCGCCGCAGCATAAATGGCTGCCCACTGCTCCGCGTGTGTGTTCACTGCTGTGTGTGTGTGCACTTTGGATGGGTTAAATGCAGAGCACTAATTCCAAGTATGGGTCACCATACTTGGCCACATGTCACATCATTTCACTTTAAAGGGACACATTTGTAAAAAAAAAAAATTATTCTAAAGGGTGCATATTAGTACCTTAGAGTAGTAATATGTACCCTTAAGGTATGTACTCTTATGGGTAAGGTACAATTTTTGCAAAAAATTTTTCTGAGATTGTACCAACCAGATTGCATAGGATAAATGATGCTATGCTATGCTATTTTTCTTTCTGCAGGTATAGAACAGGTATAGAACGGATCATTTACCATGTTTTACATATATCTTTTTAAATAATTTATTATAGGAACTTTGACTCACTAATACTTCAAATTGATTGCTTATCATTAACTTTGTGTATCGCCCTATGCGTAATAATACATCTGCATATCTGCAAAATCAGAGTTAGGCCACTCAAATGAGTTTCCAAGTTAAAAATTTGACTTCCAATACACTTTTTCCAAATTTAAAGTTGGAAATTATGACTTTTCTAATTGAATAGAATGTAGCATATCGGCTTCTTTTGACATGAATAAGCCTCAGCGGGTCTCAAACTTTATATTTGTAGACAAAAGGCTATGCAAGACTGGCGGTGTTGAAATTGCCTTGTCGTTCACAAACAGACTCCGATTTTTTATTTTTTTTCCCTGCTTTATCTTCAGCTTCTGGCTTATTTATCTTTGAAAAATCTTTGTTTAAATGTCGAAATATTGTATGAAGCAGATGCACAGCAATCACCCGCAGTACACAAAGAGAAACAGATGGAAGGATCGAAAGAAAGTATTGGTTTACGATGAACACTCCCCCATTGACCCCCCCGGCCATGTCATTACCTCTGCTCATGTCAGCACTAAAGCGAATCTAACCCACATTCCGGTGAGCGCCTGTGAAAATATGTTACTTACCGACCCATGAGAACCGCGCAACATGAATATTTCAGCAGCCAAGAATGAGAGTTTTTAGTAATACTCTGAGAAAAGAAGCACCATTAGCATTTAGCTTTTATGAGACACCACTCTGGTCGCTCTCTCTCCCTCTCCCGTACACGGTTTCATCCATTTATTCTTTTGAACGACACTCTGAAACAGCACAGAAAGTAAATTGTCCTGAAACCATCCTCTTCATCTTCTCGCGAGCACTTTTTTTTTTTATCATGTACGTGAATCAATTACTGCAGGAAGGACTGTGATTTTAAGCGTTAAGCCATTAGCTTTTATTGGTGAAGCCAAACAGTGTCGTGCTTGTTGATGTCAGTGTTTAGCAAAATTGTTTACTCTCGCAGAAAAACCGGCTCGCATTCCACAAGGTTGTAAATGTATCGGGTTACCATGAAACCAGGGTCTTGTTCGGCGTCCTGGGGTGTTACAAAGTATTTGTGAAATCTAGCTAACAAAATATATATTGTGTGTTGGAGTGTTCCAGACGCTACAAGGTTCTTCACAGCGATGCCATAGAAGAACCATTTTTGGTTCCACAAAGAACCATTCAGTCAAAGGTTCTTTAAAGAACCATCTCTTTCTTACCTTTTTATAATCTGAAGAACCTTTTTTCACCACAAAGAACCTTTTGTGAAACAGAAAGGTTCTTCAGATGTTAAAGGTTCTTTATGGAACCATTTAGACAAAAAGGTTCTTCTATGGCATGAAGCACCTTTATTTTTAAGAGTGTAATTCAAAGTTAAGGCTATGGAACCATTCAATTAACCATACAATACATTCAAAACTCACCAATGCGGCATTTATTTGACAATATACAGCAAAAACAGTCATATTGTGCAATATTTTTACAATTTAAAATAACTGTTTCTATTTGAATATATTTCAAAATGCAATTTATTCCTGTGATGCAAAGCTGAATTTTCAGCATCATTACTCCAGTCTTTAGTGTCACACGATCCTTCAGAAGTACTCTTATGGGTAAGGTACAATTTTTGCAAATTTTTTTTCTGAGATTGTACCAACCAGATTGCATAGGATAAATGATGCTATGCTATGCTATTTTTCTTTCTGCAGGTATAGAACAGGTATAGAACGGATCATTTACCATGTTTTACATATATCTTTTTAAATAATTTATTATAGGAACTTTGACTCACTAATACTTCAAATTGATTGCTTATCATTAACTTTGTGTATCGCCCTATGCGTAATAATACATCTGCATATCTGCAAAATCAGAGTTAGGCCACTCAAATGAGTTTCCAAGTTAAAAATTTGACTTCCAATACACTTTTTCCAAATTTAAAGTTGGAAATTATGACTTTTCTAATTGAATAGAATGTAGCATATCGGCTTCTTTTGACATGAATAAGCCTCAGCGGGTCTCAAACTTTATATTTGTAGACAAAAGGCTATGCAAGACTGGCGGTGTTGAAATTGCCTTGTCGTTCACAAACAGACTCCGATTTTTTATTTTTTTTCCCTGCTTTATCTTCAGCTTCTGGCTTATTTATCTTTGAAAAATCTTTGTTTAAATGTCGAAATATTGTATGAAGCAGATGCACAGCAATCACCCGCAGTACACAAAGAGAAACAGATGGAAGGATCGAAAGAAAGTATTGGTTTACGATGAACACTCCCCCATTGACCCCCCCGGCCATGTCATTACCTCTGCTCATGTCAGCACTAAAGCGAATCTAACCCACATTCCGGTGAGCGCCTACATTATTATTATTATTATTATTATTATTATTTTTATACTCAAATCTTCCTGACTTATAAATCTACATATTTGTTTTGGCAGTTTAAAACATTGTTGAGATCATTACTACACACATGTGAGATTACTGGGGTCTTTTTATGTAATACTTAAGTAATAGAGTTAATATTTAAGTGAGATATTACAGAGTGATTTTTCTTTCCTTTAGGAGAGCTCTGACCACTGCCCCACCACACCACCAACTGATTTACTGACTACTGCTAGTCATTAGCATAAATATATGCTTGAGCCATCTCTATTAGCATGACATGTTGATGAGATTCATCCTCTATCACTCAGTCTATTAACCTGCTGCATGGAGTGTGTGTGTGTGTGTGTGTGTGTGTGTGTGTGTGAGTGTTGGGCTAAAACATCTCATGTATTGATTTTGGATTATTTGAAGAGCTCTTACCCACCAAACAGTAGATGTGGCACATGGAAAAGCTGACTGAAAACCAGCACTGGAAGGACGGAGCAATAACATCCAATTTGTGTTTGTCACCCAGAAATCCCTCTCACTCTTTTGCTCAGTGGTTCATAAATCCATTGAAACCTGGAACCGTGTGTGTTTGCATTTGGGTGACCAGGCAGGAGCAAAATGGTTTCTGTGGGAACACAAAATTAGACTGAAGTGCCATTTTGTGAACTTTGAAAACACACATACACACACAAATGCACAAAGTCAAGGAGGCGAGCTTACCCTCGGTGCCTGAATGCTTCATAGGACCCAAACAGGCATCTTTTCAAATGCCTGTGACAGCTGTGACTGAATTCGAATAATGTGAAGCTTATGCTAACTTTGTATTCAGCACCACATGAGTAGTCAAAAAATCACTGTCATCTTGCTGCAGATTAGAATCAACTCAAAGATGATGCTGATGAATATGTTGTGCTTCTTTTGACTCTAGGTGTGGGAAAAATTCAGAATTGAAGAATTGGCCCCCTTTCAATTAATTAGTGTGAAATTTAATTGAATTGGCCAAACCCCACAGGATCGATCTATCTATCTATCTATCTATCTATCTATCTATCTATCTATCTATCTATCTATCTATCTATCTACGGTGTAAACGGGTCTGTGAGTGTGGGCCACAGTAAAACTGTCACCGATCTCCATCAGGTCTGTCACTCCTATCACAGTCTAAGCTGGTGATGACTGCTGCCAACATGTTGTCTATATACCTTCAAAGTCTATATGCATGTAAAAATGTGTTGTCAAGCCAACATTTAATGTTGGTCTTGACACACTATGCATTTCCAGAAAAAAAAATCATAATAATAAATGTAAAATCACATTTAAATTCAGATCAGATTCAGGGATTGAATTAGAGTTTATATAATATATTGCATTTACATGTTATCTAATTCTGAATGGCGCAAAGCCCTGTTTTACTAAAATCCTCATTAAAATATGTACAAAAATCCATTTTACACACTCTTTACTTAACTTGGATTTCTCACTTGGCTGTCTCGTGTTGTGATTCAGCAAAAATAAAATATTTTAGCATTCATTTCCAGTGGTTCCCATGTGGTTCTGTATAATTGCAGAGCAAATGGCACATGTCTAACGAGAGTTAGTCATCGGGTTCATTTGGAAAAGCAAAAATCTGAACATTAAAAGATAAATTAATCTGAAACAGCCATTTATCAGCGTGACAGCCTTAAATATGGATTCCTGCACAGCTCTGTGAGCAAGTGCAAAAAATTACATCCACAAAAAGTCCTGCTGCTTCAGGGTGGGCGTGAGGATGGGAGCTGAGGATGTGGGTTTTAAGTGCTAGAGGAAGCAGTGGTCAGCCAGGCTTGACGGAGGCCGATATGACCGCTCTGTGGTGTCAGGGGGGCTGCTGAGAGCATCTATCTTGTGACAGCACACGGCTAAAGCCAGAGGAAGATTGATGCTCTCTCCCTCCGGATTTATAAATCTCTTTCCGAAAGTTTGAAAATTCAGAAATTACAGCTGAATTATAACAAATAACTCAACCATCCCGTGCAGCTCTGTGTGTGATGCTGTTGGGGTGCATCGGGTGTATGTGGGTGTTTAGTGTACACTTTCCACATGACTAGTCCTGTTTATGTAAAAACAAACACAGTTTATCTTGTACCCAATGAGTTTTCAATCGCACACTGAACTGCACAGCCTACATAACACTGTAGTCATCACTGTCTGACATCAAGTACAAAGTGACATTCAGTATGCTAAAGTATGCAGTGTGTAGTTGAAGGACACGATGGCTTAGATCAGACAGGCTACTGACGGTTTTTTCTGCTTCAAATCTATGTAGTTGCAGTTTGAACCCTGTAAATGGCAAAAAAAAAACAAAAAAAAAAAAACAAGTAATATATAGAATAGACAGCTTTGATCCAAACGCCATCCATTATGTGCTTTGAATTCTGATTAATATCAGATTTTTTTTTTTGTCATCTGGGATGTGTCAAGAATGGTGTCTGAATACAATAATTACCTTTCATAATATAAAATATATCACTGCGTGACATTCACTGTGTAGTGAACACTGTATGAGTAAACAAGTCAAGCAATTTTGGTTTCATTATATGCATGAATGTATATGCATATTATGTATATTTATAATATTTACATATGTTTTTATTTTTTTTACTGGGGCATCATAGACGTAGTTTTTAAGGGGGTAGTCACAAAATATTAAGTACATCTTAATATTTAGTAAAATTTTGGAACTCCATGGAAGCATATATTTTAGTTTAAAAACTGTGAAATTCACTTAAACATAACAACTTTGGGGCACTATTAATTTTATAAGTTGTAACGGTGGTGGCCCGCCAAAGTTAAATTAAGTAATTAAATTGTTCGGGCACCAGACAAGGCAAAGAATCCAAAAATTTGCCAAGTCAAGAGAGTTATTTTTTTTATTCTATCAATTCCCGGTAAAGCTCAAAAACCCACCGATACATAAATTGCCACCTGCACACTAACACACAAGAAAAATACAAATCGATTAAATATCACCCGTCACAAAAACGTTTCTTTTTAAGTCAGCAGACTATTATTTAATTATATGCACACACAAAAAAACATCAGAAGAAAATTAATGGAGGAAAACAAAATCTTACAAAGTTTTTCTTCTTTTCCATTGCATTTGTATAATAAAAAAACAAGCATTAATTCATTGAGAAAGAGGCTTTCCACATGCTTTTCCACTTGTTCAATTCAATCTTTTTCAGCATCCCACCCCTATCCGGAATGCTGAATCCCTGACAATTTTCAAGCGACAGCTGAAAACTCATCTCTTTCAAAGCTACTTGACTTCATCATAAAAAAAATAAATAAAAAAAAGTTTCTCTCTCTTTATTTATTCCTTCTCTTTCTAGCTTGTACTTATTTGAACAATGTCTAAGAACTTGGTATTACAACCACTTCTTGTGTCTGTTTGCCTCTTTAAGAAGAATCACTTTATGTATCCCCCAATTGTAAGTCGCTTTGGATAAATGCTTCTGCTAAATGACTAAATGTAAATGTAAATGTAAATCTAGATAAGATCAACAAGTACATTGAGAATAAAACGGCAGAGTCCTCTGTTCACAAAAACACACAGAATTAATCAGTTTTCCTTTAAATTCACTCTTGGGAACAGTCTTAAAGTTCAAAGTTTCAGTTTTTCACACCCAACAACAACAACAACAAAAAACTACAACAAAAAGAGAAAATAATCCCCCTAGCATTAATCCTGTTAGGTGTGTAGAAACTGAAGTACCTGTGGCAGGCGAACCAGCCTGGAATGACGTTGCAACCGGTGATCAATGCACAAACAATTTTCTCGGCGGTTTTGGCATTCACACCCGGTCTGCACAAGCAAATAATCCGACACACTTAGCCACACTTGCCTTCATGTACCGTTCTCGTCACATTTGTTCCCTTCCGCTCACTCCCAGACTTTCGTTTTGCCTCTCTTTTATATCGTTTACGCCATTACCTCCTAATTTGCAGGCAAGGTGCAAAAGCTGGTATGGATCCATATCCATATTGCCACACTCTCCCCCCTGGAGAAGACAACCTTTGGTTGTAGAGGAGTGAATTAAAATCCGAAGAACTCTTCTTCATCAGAGGAGTCATTAAATAATTCAAGGATTTTCCCTCTTTCCTGCTGTTCCAGCTCTGCAGCAGTTGAAAAACATGGCTTCAGGTTGGATACGTGCACCATGCGACCATCCTCACCTGTGGATTCTAGTGATATGCGATAGTTAACTGGTCCCAACTGCTTTAAAATACGGTACGGGCCTTTCCATTTTTGAGCCAGCTTAGCCGTAGAGTGGTGTTGAGCACTAGACTGTGGATAATTTCTCATCCACACACGATCTCCCCCCTGGAGAAGACAACCTTTGGTTGTAGAGGAGTGAATTAAAATCCGAAGAACTCTTCTTCAGAGGAGTCATTAAATAATTCAAGGATTTTCCCTCTTTCCTGCTGTTCCAGCTCTGCAGCAGTTGAAAAACATGGCTTCAGGTTGGATACGTGCACCATGCGACCATCCTCACCTGTGGATTCTAGTGATATGCGATAGTTAACTGGTCCCAACTGCTTTAAAATACGGTACGGGCCTTTCCATTTTTGAGCCAGCTTAGCCGTAGAGTGGTGTTGAGCACTAGACTGTGGATAATTTCTCATCCACACACGATCTTCCTCTTTGTAGGTAACATCTCTTTTATTTTTATTATAATTCCGGAGTTGTTTTTTTGGGCTTTTTTGCAGCATTCCATAGCCTTGGTTTGGAGCTCAGCGAGATGACGGACGGTCTCGTAAGATGGGCAGTCTGGAGTTAAATTTGTATCATGTAGCAGTTTGTCAATAGGGCTCTGCAACTTCCTTCCCAGGAGACATTCCAATAGTTTCTTGAACAGCTGAACTGATGGCAAAGCGGAGTTCAGGTAAGTATTGGTCCCATTTTCTGTGATTGTTGTCCACATAAGCTGAAATCATGCTTTTGAGTGTGCGATTAACCCTTTCCGTCATATTAGTTTGTGGATGATATGGTGTTGTCAATTTTGGTTTAACGCTCCACTTTTGACACAGTTCTTGAAACAACGAGGAAACAAATTGTGCACCCCTGTCTGACAGGATGAAGTCTGGTACCCCCCATCGGGTAAGAATTTCGTTCCGGAGAAGTAATGCAACAGACTGAGCATTTGCGTTGCACATAGGGAAAAATTCCACCCAGCGGGAGTAATAGTCGACAAAGACCAAGAGGTATTCATTCTGTTGAGTGCTCCTGGGCAATGGCCCCATGATGTCTACGCCAAGCATTTCATTGGGGTGGGTGGTGATGGACTGTGGTAGTTTTCCTGCAGGTTTCTGATTTTGTCCTTTTAACGTCTGGCACTTGACACCCAGACAGGCAGGAACTTTAGCATGAAAATGAGGCATTATTGATTTTAATATAATGACTTCACAGGACATTTCATTAGCATCTCTGTTGTTCTCCCTCTGTGGGGCTTAAGCAGCCTCGATAAGCCCTAACAGCTGAAACCCAAGGACGATTTTCTTTTTCTTCAGAGCAGGCCATGGGTTTTATTACATCCACTGAAAATGGATATTTAACAAATCGTTGAACACAATTTTATGTGGCCGTAGGCTGTGGCAAAGAAGAGCAGCAAATTTCATAAGGCTCACAGCTACACGTGGGTGGGAAATATATTTTATGAAAAAAAAAATCACAGGCTACACTTTCTTCTTTGCAGGTAAAAAGCAAAACATATATTTTATTAGTTCGGTGACTTTTTTAAATAACATTTGACACTTTTTCCTCACAGGAGTTGTAGGGAGAGGACAGGAAATATGGAGAAAGAAGAGGAGGAAATGGGAACTCAGACTCCAACAGGTGTGTTAATTTCAATAGATTTTAGCCATACAGTCTTTTGGCTGAAAGTTCAAACATAGAAAGGCCAGTCACAGAGGCAGTCTGTCATTTCATAAGCATCTGAGAGAGAAAGAAATTGATGGTCAGCTGGAGGACAGGTGCTGTGAGGTGAGTTACTCATTGCATGGATTGAATTAAATGAAACTATTATGTTTAGCTTTGGGTTTGTAATGGAAGCTGATGGACAGATCACCCTTATGCATTGTGAATCATCTCTGCTAAAAGACTTGAGTTTTTACTAGCTTAACCTGCTTCACTACCAGATTTGAGGCCGTACCAAACCAGAACAAACAAGCATGAAATTAAGGCTTGTCTAAGTAAGGGGCTTTTACAAGAGGTAGTTATAGGAACTCAGTTATAGGAAATAGCCACCAGGACGGTCTAACAGCAACATAAGCCAGCTGACAGCAACGTTATTTAAGCACGACAATTCAAGAACTTGAACAACTGGAGGATGGAGAACGGAGAGGTGCCTGGACTTTATCCATCTATCACTGATTTCCATGTTCATGGAGTAAGTATACAGTTTATTTGGGGCTCCTGCAACACAGATCAGTGATTTATTTATTTTTTTTCCTG
>NW_015505561.1:107071-107854 GCF_001515645.1 Sinocyclocheilus grahami | reverse complement strand
TTGGGGGGGGGGGGGGTTCAATTTCCACAGACGTTGAAGGAGAAGGAGGGGTAGTGGCCATGTTTGTGTTGTGTGTTTATGTAATATGTAAAGTCGTATCATGAAATGTCAATGTATGAAAATTAATGTGTAAAAGTTACACAGAAAATAAAATTACAATGGCAATCCAACAATGCCTGTAGCGTGGATCTGTCCCAACAATTATTAAGTTCACTTAAATGTCCACCAATTAGTACAATTAGTTAACTCAACTTAGTTGTTCATCACACTTGCACCACAAAATTGACCAATCAAATTAACATTAACAACAGGTGGTTATCAATTGAACAAGTTTCTCTTCAGTTTTATCAGGGAAAAAACACTTTTAGCACTTTTTTCTTTTCACAGCGGTCAGGTTTCACAAAACAGGAAAATATATAAAAAATTTTGGTTTTCAATATATTTAAATTTGTATAATTTTTTAGACAAACCTACATATTTACTTTTTAAATCTATACTATTTTAACGCAAAATCAATTATAGATGCTCATAATTACAAGTCATTTGGTGAGATATTATTGATTTGAATTTGAATAGTACCATGATAATGGAGCATGGACATCTAATTGGATATTAATTTTGATTGGCTGGCTTCTATGCACTTTCTGTACATGTATTTAAAAGGTGCTTTGCAGTTACAATTACTACTTCGGAATACGGACTAGTCATTGGATTTGACAATGCAAGGTCCTTGAAACAAAAGTTTAGTTTGAGGCACATAGTATTTATTGCACTTGGATGGGC
>NW_015505561.1:104731-105730 GCF_001515645.1 Sinocyclocheilus grahami | reverse complement strand
CTGTCCGCACTGCGGCCGTTCCCAGGCAAATGGGATTATGACCTCTGAACACTTCCGGATAAGAGCCAAATCTCTTTTTACTTTACGACTGCTCTCAGGATCTGACGTTTACCACCGCATGCTCAGAAACCGATGACGGCTCGTTAAAATAAAACAAACCCTCGATACAGATCCAAACTGACAGAACAGGAAGCGACTATGACACAGTCACACAACCTACAGTTCCACCTGCCATCAGCACTGGCTCCGTCACAATTCATAGATGGTCTGTACAAACAGTTCTGGAGATTAGTCTGTCCCAAATTATACTATGTTGAAAATAGTATGCCAAAGGTGCCCAGATAGTCTAGTATTTCTGGTAGAGTTTTGAAGTTTTTGCGAATGTTACCCACAATCTCTGCACATTGGAAGAGGAGGATTATGTGATATTCTTTAGCAACTTTTTCCATGCCACAGCAGTTTTATAAATGTGTTGTGTGCAGTAAGCAATTTTTAGTGGTGTATATTATCTGAAAGATATCACTGAAATGGGTGTGCTAAGATACAGACCCTGTAAATGGCAAACGCGTCAGAAATCAGAAACACTCTCTGGCTGCCAATCAAGGGCGATTCTAGGATTCTAGGATTTTTTTCAACTGGGGGGCACAAGAGGGGCCACATAATTATGTCTCCCCGGTTAGTTATGTTGTGTATTTATATGTAGATATCCAAATCATTTAAAGATCAGTAAGCTTTAAAATCGGCAATAAACGGTGAATAATGCCATTTATTCACTGCTGCAAATCAGAATAGTCAAATACAATCTGTATTTGCTTTTCACTTTTCAGAAGTGAAAAACTGTAATAAAAGAATCCAATACCACCAGATTTTGACGTATACTGTGTATTACAGTTTCTAGCATCATAGTGCGTTTTAGAAGTATGCAAACTGAGGCATTGTGCTCTCCAAACTATGTAAGGCACTTTTGTGGCTGCTTATAAACTATATCTGATGCAAGAA
>NW_015505561.1:102346-102949 GCF_001515645.1 Sinocyclocheilus grahami | reverse complement strand
ATACAGTCTTTTGGCTGAAAGTTCAAACATAGAAAGGCCAGTCACCGAGGCAGTCTGTCATTTCATAAGCATCTGAGAGAGAAAGAAATTGATGGTCAGCTGGAGGACAGGTGCTGTGAGGTGAGTTACTCATTGCATGGATTGAATTAAATGAAACTATTATGTTTAGCTTTGGGCTTGTAATGAAAGCTGATGGACAGATCACCCTTATGCATTGTGAATCATCTCTGCTAAAAGACTTGAGTTTTTACTAGCTTAACCTGCTTCACTACCAGATTTGAGGCCGTACCAAACCAGAACAAACAAGCATGAAATTAAGGCTTGTCTAAGTAAGGGCTATTATAAGGGGCTTTTACAAGAGGTAGTTATAGGAACTCAGTTATAGGAAATAGCCACCAGCACGGTCTAACAGCAACATAAGCCAGCTGACAGCAACGTTATTTAAGCACGACAATTCAAGAACTTGAACAACTGGAGGATGGAGAACGGAGAGGTGCCTGGACTTTATCCATCTATCACTGATTTCCATGTTCATGGAGTAAGTATACAGTTTATTTAGGGCTCCTGCAACACAGATCAGTGATTTATTTATTTTTTTTCCTG
>NW_015505561.1:100093-100533 GCF_001515645.1 Sinocyclocheilus grahami | reverse complement strand
TTTTTTTACATATTATGATTATCAATGTAACTAATTAAATAATAGAGGTTTTAAAATTTTAATTCAATAATTACATACAATAATGAGCCACTGTTGATATCTCTTAGGCTGAAAGTACATCGTGAATGTCGCTTAGACATTCAGTACATCCCTGTTGGATGTTAAAAACAACAGTCAGCAGATGTTTTTGCAACATTTATGTTATAAAATGTATGATTTCTCTCTTAGTAAATTGTTTAAACCTTTTCAAGTGATGAGCTCTTTCACAAATGTACATGCTGATAGATCTTAGTGAGGTTTGACGCCATATTGAATTGATGAAAACGAGGCTGTGAGGTACATCTTTATAATGCCATGCACTTAAAGGTCCTAGATCATGTAATTTTCATAACTCACAACTTTCAAAACTCTTTTGGATTATTATTATATATATTTTTTTT
>NW_015505561.1:92650-94168 GCF_001515645.1 Sinocyclocheilus grahami | reverse complement strand
CTGTGGTAGTTTTCCTGCAGGTTTCTGATTTTGTCCTTTTAACGTCTGGCACTTGACACAGCTTTTAACATGTTGCTTTATGTCAGTCCACATGCCAGGCCAGAATGCAACATCATGGATACGTTTGTAGGTTTTGTAAATGCCTACATGGCCACACCAGGGACTTGCGTGGTAATGATGTAGGATGGATGATACCAAAGTTTCAGGAATGTACACTCGGTAATGCACTTGGTTTTCCGACTGGTGAGTTTTGTGGTAGAGTGTATCCTCAATTACTTCATACTGATTTTTTAGGGTAGACTCGTTGTTTGCTAAGGCTTGAAGTATATTGGTGATTATAGGGTCTTTGTGCTGTTTTTCCCAGATGACAGCTAGAGACATCGGAAGTTCTGGTTTCTCCTGGTGGCTGGTGTAAAGGCCACAACTGGAGTGAATTCTTGACAGAGCATCAGGTGCCATATTAAATTTGCCTTTGCGATATTCAATGATAAAATCAAAAGAGCCCACCTGATGAGACGACTTGTAGTTTTCGTTGAGGACATTACCCACTGTAGTGCTGAATGATCTGTGACTACCATGAACAATTTGTACTCCAAATAGTGCTGCCATTTCTTGAGAGCCCAGATTACAGCCAAACATTATTTTTCTGTGGTGGAATAATTGGCCTCTGCTTTGTTCAAGGTTCTGCTGGCATATGCGATAACCTGCTCAAATCCCTGGTCCTTTCGTTGGGTTAACACTGCCCCCAAACCAGTGTCACTGGCATCCGTGTAGACTGTGAAGGAACGTTGCAAGTCAGGATGGCCAAGGATGGGAGGAGAGGTGAGACAAGATTTCAGTGCTTCAAATGCCTCCTAACATTGCAGAGACCAATGAAATGTACAACCCTTTTTTTCAATGAATTCAGAGGTTCAGCAATTCCGGAGAAGTTTGGTACGAACCGGTGGTACCACCCGGCTAAACCCAAAAAGCGCTGGACCTCTTTGATGTTGTTAGCACAGGGTAGGACTGTATGGCCTCCACTTTGCTTGGGTCTTCAGATTCCTCTGGTACTTACAACACTTACTTACTTTTTTCCTGATTAATTGTTAGGCCGGCCATTTCCAACTTGTGGAGAACAGACTGAAGATCAACGAAATGCTGGACTACAGATGGTGAGTAAATAATTATGTTGTCAATATAGACAAAACAGGTGCTTCCATGTAATTCTCCCAATACACACTCCATTTGCCGCTGAAAAGAAGCAGGGAGTAGGGAGGTAACCAGGAAGGTCATGCTGCGTCGCTGAGGAGGGAGGTGAATCTTCAATGGATGCACTTGTGCACAGCTGCATAGGAGCAGGTTCAAATGAAGCAGTGCCACCTGGAGGTG
The DNA here is from genome assembly GCF_001515645.1 of Sinocyclocheilus grahami. Taxonomy (NCBI): domain Eukaryota; kingdom Metazoa; phylum Chordata; class Actinopteri; order Cypriniformes; family Cyprinidae; genus Sinocyclocheilus; species Sinocyclocheilus grahami. The sequence continues at coordinate 92,797 of NW_015505561.1, read as the reverse complement.
TGGTGGCAAAATACACCTGAGACCTGGGATGGGGACTGCTGAACCGAGTTGGCATGAAGTGAAATGTGGGAATATGAGGTGGAGGAACGGGTCTTAGTTGCACAGGTGGCCATACTGGAGTTGATCTGTCTGGGGGGGGGGGGTTCA
>NW_015505561.1:88184-89103 GCF_001515645.1 Sinocyclocheilus grahami | reverse complement strand
TGTGTGTGTGTGTGTGCGTGCGTGCGTGCGTGCGTGCGTGTGTATGTGTGTAGAAAGAAAAGGGGAAAAACATCCCCTTATCAAACTGGAAATTGCAACTGTTTCATGAATGTCCTAAATCGGTTGGTTATATTGGCGTTAGTGTATAATGTGATTGGTGGAAAACGTGCCAGTCATGGATGGGTGAAACCTGCAATGCATGTGGTTTTCTCACTGCCTCTCTCACTCTCTTCATTCATTCTCTCTTTCTTTCTCTCCAGCCCGCATGTGTTTGCATATAATTAAGAGGCACATGAATTTAATAAATCAAATAAACTGCAAAATGTTAATCAGGTTGATTTTGTTGAAACTGCCGCATTAAATATCTGGCTACCCAAGGAAAGTCTGCACTCCTAAAAATCCTCCCCAATTAGTCCTGGAGGCTGTAGATGGGATTAGATCTGGGTAAATATTGGCAGAAAATATCTGTGCAGGAGTAATGAAGTCATGTGGCATGTAAACCCTCAGCTGTTCTGCCAGGATATACTACAGAATTCCTTGTTTCATCCGTAGTGAAAGCTTGCCTAGGTTTCCGATTCAGTAGCGGGAGACTCGGGCTTCTGTTGTGTTTACTTCTGTGGTGAGAAACACTTTTGGGGGATCTTGTGAAGCAGCGCTAAAGGGCATGTTGAATGCGATTAAGTCAACAGAACTTTGCATTGATGCAGACACGATCCATGCGGTATACAGCTCTTATAAAAAAAACCTGGCTGACATTTGTGGCGAGTGCGTCTTTTGTTATGCGTGCACTGCAAACGCGGTATCCTTCTGAAGAATTGTTTTCTGTTGTGTTGTGAAAGAGCTCTTGAATGTACAAGCCTCTCAATGGAGGCTTTTATCTTTCCCCCCATCGGCGCAGACAACAAAACTGATTTTTTTT
>NW_015505561.1:85877-86823 GCF_001515645.1 Sinocyclocheilus grahami | reverse complement strand
GTGTGTGTGTGTGAGTCTCATCTTTAGACAGGGTGAGGTAAGGTGAGGCACTTGAGTTTTCCACCAAGGCCAAAGCTGCCAGGCTACACGTCACTCTCTCTGTCTGAGGAAGATAAATGGGCCTAACTTCAAAACACACAGAGAAATAGAGGAAGAGGAAGAGAGTATGGAGAGAGAAAAGGAAGAAGAAGAAAAGAGGGACAGGAAGAGAAAGAAAGCAAGAGAGATAAAAATGAAACACACCTTCCAGGTGCCAGTGCTTGACTCTTTGATGAGAGGGAGAGGTGGCTAATTGCCTGGCAGAGGAGAGAATGAACATGGATTTATTCTAATAAGTAGCCTAGGAAACGGAGACCCACGCAAAGGTTCGCAAGAAAGGCCTGTCTGCTACTCGTATCTCTTCAAAGAAACAGAGTGTCTGTGTGTGTGTCTGGTTGTGTGTTACTGACCTTGTTTAGTATTGAAGGACAGTTCTGGTTAGAGGCCCTTGATTCTTGTCAAATAAAGCATGTAATGGGAGAAGACTGATGCTTTTTTTTTTTGTTATGTTTCTGTCTGTGTGTGTGCAAGCATTATAATATCACCTATTAAGTTTAACCTTGATAGTGACTCTTTCACAGTATCTTATATGTTGCTAATTGAAGAAGAAATATACTTCTTGCATATTTTAGTGATGGTGATGTATAGTTTTTTATCTTTATTTTTCAACATTTTTTTTGGTAATCTTTATTTATAGCTTTATGAGTGTTATTGCATATCTCATGTTTATTTCTGTTATTTTGTCATTTAATTTCCTTTGTTGTCTACTCTATTTTTAATATACTTGTGTATTTTATATTTATAAGGTCTATTTTATTAAATTTTTATAATTTTTTTATTTAGCATATTCTTACTGTCATTTAGTTGTATTTAAAAATCTAATTTGCTATCTGCTTTGCTCAATTAT
>NW_015505561.1:83534-85016 GCF_001515645.1 Sinocyclocheilus grahami | reverse complement strand
TTTTTTTTCAGAGAGATGTTTCATCGGCTGAACAATTGGTATGTCGCTAAACAAAAGTACAATCCATTGAACACCCTTCTACTAAAATTGAAAATTCTGTTCTTTTTCGCCCTCATCTAACTTCCAAAAGTGGTATAACTTTCTTAAGTATCCATGGGCTGTCCAGTGAGATCTGAGAGTTACAGTGTCTTTGTTTTTCCTCTCACAAAGCTTGAAATAGACTTGGAATATAGCTTTACATCTCCTTTGTATGTACCTTGCTGCTTTTTTTGGTCCTTTTTGGCACTTGACAGCTTGTGATTGCTGAATACTTTCATTGTACAGAAAAGAGCAGCATTGACCTCCTGCCTAACATCTCCTTTTGTGTTTTACAGAAGAAAGAAAAGCATGCAGGTTTTGAATGACAGGAGGGTTAGTAAATTATTTTAATTATGAGTGCATATTCCTTTTAGCTGAACTTGAAAACATTTAGTCTGAATAGTAGCAATGTAGCCTGCTTTATTAGTCCTTGTAACTAATGAATGATCAATTGAAGGTTTTTCTTGAATTTTAGTCATTTAATTTGTAATTGCACTAGAGTTGAGTTATTGAAACAAAGAGCAGCCTGACTCATGACTAACGACAACTTTACTTGATTTTATTACTTTTTTACCCATGGATTGTACTTTATGTGTTTTAGAGAGCAGACTTATGCTTGTGTCTTTTATTATGTGAATGTCTGATGGTAATTTGTTGTGAGGACTCAGCAGTTGATTTTGTTATTTGTTTTAGATCAGTGGGTCGGAAAGAGGAAATGTGTTTGCACTCCACTTTGACTTTCACTGATGGATGTGCCGTGCAGGAGAATTAATTACCAAATTAAAAAAGAAGGACTCACCTTTAATTATCATTTTGAATGCTTGTCACACACAAACAAACACACACTATTTGTCTGTGTAATATGATCTTATGGTCATAGCTGCTGGTAGTTCATCATAAGGACATCATACACCATACTAAATGCCACTCCACTCCTTATGCTAGAAACTGAGTGACTTCAGTCAATAGAGAGCTCTAATGTCCCACCAAATGTTGCTATAATGCTCATTGTAGTGTTTTAAATAACTTCACAAAGCTCCTTTATATTTAGCTTCAGCAAATAAATCTCTTATCAAGAACAGTTTTTCGCTGACAACTTAAATTTCAGCCTGTTCCTCACACAAAGCTATTCTAGACTTAAGAAGATTTGAAATATAGAGTGTATGTGCCATATGGACTGCTTTTATCATACTTGTATGGTCCTTTTTGAAGCTCCAGTTCTCATTCATTATTCATAGCTGCATGGAAAGCAGTGGTCAGTACATTAATAAGGCAAGACAGCCCAGGTAAACATGGGGGGGAAACTAATAGATATCCCCAGTTGATTAATTAAGAATTGCAAACATTTTTGTATGATAAGTTTTCTGAAATGTTTAAACATGCAAATTAGGCATTAACTAATTA
>NW_015505561.1:82079-83039 GCF_001515645.1 Sinocyclocheilus grahami | reverse complement strand
TGGATGCACTTATCCTTTAATTTTATCTGACTCAATTAAGTCATAGATTGTGATCGCTAATGTGTGAGACTAAATTACAAAGATCTTTTTTAATACATGAACAAAAACCAAAAAGATAGTCTGGGGAGGAAGTGGTGCATCCACAGGCGAAGTGCCACGCATGTTCGGACCACACTACGCCACAATCACATCCTTCTCTTCATAATGGAGCTGTCTAGCCAATCAGTTCCAGAATAAGAAGAGAAAGATGATGAATGCAAAAGTCTTTAGATGAGGCTAAGCACAGACGATTCAGAGCGGTGCATGTGAAGAGTAAATGTAAAAGAGAGGGTAAGAGGGATGAGATCAGCCAGTGGAGAAACAAGCGGCAGGGTGATATCAGTCATGGCAGCGGTCTGAGACGTTCTGTCAGAGTCAGACACAGCAGAGAGAGCTGAGTGAAGAGTTCGAGAGGAGCATAACGAGTGTAATGACAGCCATCAGACAAGAAGAGGTGGAGAAAAAAAACGAGACAGGCTGCAAGATAAAGAGAGTGAGAGATTGAGTGTGATGCATGAGGAAAACAAGACAGAGAGAGATCGAGAGTTCAAGTCGGATGGTCTTTGGGTGGGGCTTGGCTAATGTTGAATGGACGTCAATGGATCAAGCTTTTTTTTGCCCCAGAAAAAGCAATAGCATCCACCAGCTGAAACGAATACATGCTCTGTCATACATTATTATTATTATCATGAGGCTTTTTTAAAAAGACAATACAGAGAAGACAGGAAAAGAAAGAAAAAAGATGTTTTCCCCCCAAAACATCTTGTTTTGTGTACCACAAAAGAAAGTCATACAAGTTTGGAATGACCAATTATGGCAGAATTTTGTTTTTAAGAAAAAAATTTTTTTTTTCAGAATATAACAATAGCCATTTATAATATGACCATTTTATAAGGTTTTATAAATAACCATTCTTTCAAA
>NW_015505561.1:78636-81582 GCF_001515645.1 Sinocyclocheilus grahami | reverse complement strand
AATAAGCTTTCCATTGATGTATGGTTTGTTATGATAGGACAATTTATGGCTGAGATACAACTATTTGGAAATCTGGAATCTGGACGGTGCAAAAAAAAAAAAAAAAAAATATTGAGAAAATCGCCTTTAAAGTTGTCCAAATGAAGTCCTTATCAATGCATATTAATAATAAAAAATTAAGTTTTAATATATTTACAGTAGGACATTTACTAAATATCTTCATGGAACATGATCTTTACTTAATATCCTAATGATTTTTGGCATAAAAGAAAAATCTATAATTTTGACCCATGCAATGTATTTTTGACTATTGCTACAAATATACCCCAGTGACTTAAGATTGGTTTTGTGGTCCAGGGTCACAAATATTCAGACAAGGACTGACCAGATATGAGGGACAAAAAACATCTAAAATCGACCTCACTTGTCTGGAGATGCCTAGCACAGCTAATTACTGTCAGGTTCAGGAACCTGAGGAGGAGGCCATCTCACAACACAATGAAGAGAGTAGCACTCTTACATTAGCTAGCAGAGAATCCGTCACCAAGTGAGAAAAAAAGACTGCAGAACTGCTTTTTAATGCCTCATAAAGCTTTCATAAACTTCTTTCAACATTCATATGTGCATTTAGACAAGTAGTTGCCAGAGGCTGTTTTCACATGATTATTAATTTTACGCTTGCTAACAAAGAGCAGAATGTATATTTTAAGACATGCTTATTTTACAGCATTCTGAGTTTGTATAATGGCCGCTGGGGCTCAATATCAAAGTGTAGTCTGATTCTGCAATGATTGACTCATAAGTTTTAATGATTCAAATTTCAGCACAACCAGTCTAGTCCAACCAACTTCCAGAACAAATGACTCTTATGAATGATTTTAAGTGAACTTAAACCATACAGCCAACCAGTGTTGTCCAGCTGATTCCCGAATGACTGACTCTTATGTGGTTCTTTTTATTAAATCAAAAGCATACAGTCAATAGTTCAACTAATTCCTCAACAAATAGCTCTTATAAGTCAGTTCTTCTATTGAATTAAAATATAAAGCACAACCAGTGTTGTCCAACTGATTCCTGAATGCATGACTCTTATGAGTCAGTTCTTTTTCAATGAATTAAAACCATACAGCACAACCAGTTCAGCTCAGCTGATTCCATAATGAATGACTCTAACGAATCAGTTATTTTAAGTGAATCAAAGCTATACAGGCAACCTGGTCTGCGTTTCCCAAAAGTATAAGCCCAGATCATAAAGAAAAAACATTGGCACAAATGATCTCTACAATCTACGTAGGCTTACAGTGCTTTTGGAAAACATATCCTAACTGATTCTTGACTCTTCTGAGTATGTTGTTTTTAGTGAATCAAAAACATACAGCACAACCAATGTAAAACGACTCTTATCAAATCTTTTTAAAGGAGTCATATGATGCTATTTTAAAGGTCATTATTTTGTGTATTTGGTGTAACAGAATGTTGACATGCTTTAATGTTCAAAAAACACATTCTTTTTCAAATACTGTACATTATTGTAGGTCCTCTATGCCCCGCCTCTCTCAAACTCCTTGTTTTCAACAAAGCCTCCTCCTTTGACAAGCGCAGTCTGCTCTGATTGGCCAGCTGACCCAGTGCATTGTGATTGGTCGAACACCACAAGCACGCGTTGGAAATGTAACGCCCCTTACCATAATCGTGAGCTTCAGCTTTCAAAGTAAATATCAAGACAGTTAATAATGTTGCTAGTTTTACCATCAGTTCAAGCCTGAAAGGGCAACAGAGTCGCGTGACGGACACAGTGATGATGCAGTACACAAGCCGCGGTTAAGACAACTGACGTGCTGTGATTTCTGACAGGCAGTTCACTCTCCTGTGATGTGACCCTGTTCCCCTCACACACACACACACACACGACGCGTTACTCTGCGCTGCGCAAAACTGCATCTACTTCCGGAAGGCCAAATAAAGTGCTTTTGCTTTCACACTGAATCACAGCGTCTCCCTGACATGGCTGCATCATCACTACTGCTGTTCCTGAAATCACGCCTTCTTTCTTTGCATGCACATTTGGGCGGCATTATGCTAATATTTCCACATACTGACGTAGACATGTGGGGGCGTGTTAGAACGAGCCGTTTTAGGCAGGCGTGGCTGACTCTTAACTTTTATAAAGAATATCTCTTTGGATTTGAGACTTTAGTCTTTGCAACTTTACAGATCTTCTTTATGCACCAAGAGCTCGTAACACTCCAAAGAGAAAGGAAAAATTGAAATCACATCATATGACCCCTTTAATGAATCAAATTAAATCAGTGTAGTTACTTCTTGTTGAATTGACAGTGTGTAGTTACCCATTTTGAATTTTGTCAGTAGTATTTTATAAAATGTATGAATTAAATTTTACCATATTTTCAACTTTTTTTAAAGTGTTATTTCAAGAACGTTGCGATGTTGATCTTGAACACTACCTGAGAAAATCACAACATGCATGGTACTGTATATCATGTTCGTCATCTCCACTCATGTTGTTTTTTTTTCTTGTGATCTCACAATAATCCTCATTCCAGATAGATTGTGGAGGAAGCAGATCAGAGGTGCTGCCGAAGCTGGATCTCAGTGTGAAATGATACATTCAACACCAGAAGATTGAATCCAGAGAGTGATGAGTCCCTCTAGACGCTGCAGCCCGGTGAGTTTGTAGACTGTGATGCAGCCGTGTGTTTCAAGGTCGTAAGGAGTGTGTCAGTAACAGATGGCTGTTTGACCCCAGAGCAGTAGCCCAAATATTGATGCCTTCACGCAGCTATGGAGCTAATGCATTGTTACTTATTTGTGTGGTATTTAATATGCATGATAAATAACTTGCTTGTTGTGTATATGGTATCACAAGATGCAGACAACCACGCAAATAAATACAAATTAGGTGAAATTCATACATGTAAGAATATA
>NW_015505561.1:64713-78591 GCF_001515645.1 Sinocyclocheilus grahami | reverse complement strand
GCAAATAAATACAAATTAGGTGAAATTCATACATGTAAGAATATAGAATGATCTGCTGATGCCTGCTTGATGCTAAAATCAGTAGAACTCTTGAGAAATATTTGGGAAGAGTTTGAATAAAAACTTTTGCCAATCAGTTGCTTGTTAAACCTAGGCCAGTGCTAATCCCTGTCTGATAAATGAAGACTCGTTTGGCCCCAGAGCTGTCTATACAGATTTCTGTCTGGACAAAGAGGCCAGTCGGCAGTGGATAATGAGATTCAGAACTGTATATGCTGTGCAGATCCATCTTTTCTCAAATTATGCAGAATACTCTTCATTATTGAATGTTCACGTAGCCTCCTGCGAGGCCTGTGGCCTTTTCATGAGAAAAATATTCAAGATTCATCTTCCCATGGGTATTTAAAGTCCTCTTTCTCTCACCCTATGGATCTACCAAACATGTTTGTCCACTTCAATAAACGTAACCTCTCTAGAACTTTAAACAACTGCTAACTTTATTAGTCATAGGTCAGCTTACTCAAAGCAATAACGTAACTGCCTACTTTACTCACTTCACCTGCACACAAGCAAGCAATATACACTAACGTTCAAAAGTTTGGGCTCTGTTAAAAATCTCTTAAACTCACTGAGATTGCATTTATTTGATAAAAAATGCAGTAATATTGCGATTCTATTTTAGTGTATTGTAAAATGTAATTAATTAATGTGATGGAAAAGCTGAATTTTCAGCCATTACTCCAGTCCTCAGTGTCACATGAACCTTCAGAAATAATTCTAATATGCTGATTTGGTGCTTTGGTTACTGTGACTATATATGTGATCGCAATACTTCAGACCAACAAATGAGACTTTATAACTTTGAAACCCAGCTAAATTTACACAGCGAGTTTACAGTAGGTGTCCCAAATGTTTCTTGAGTGAAAGAGTTTGGCATGAAATTATTCAATTAAAAACAGTAGTCCTTCATATTTTTGTCATTTTAAGTCATGCTTAGACTAATCAATCCAATTGTTTATATTAAGACAATTGGTTACATCAACTGACACAATACTTTGTGCCCTTTCACTCATAAATTGAATTAGATTAGCATGTAGAATTTGAGCCATTCTGTGAAATATACATTTCAAACCTTAACATGGAAAAGTGCTAATCAGCTAAAATGTACATCGCGGTATCTTTGAACTAGCAGCTAATGGTGGGCTTTAAGAGAAATTGATTTTAAAGAGAAAATAGTCAGTCGCCTCTACTGTTATTCCATTTCCATTTTCCTCAGCTCCTGCATTTCTCATTTTTGCTCATCCCTTACTCTCGCTCTCTCTCTCCACTTGTCTTCATATGTACTCATCCTCCTCTGCATCCCACTCTCTGCCGTCTCGCCATCGTTCTCTCCCTGATTGTTTGCCGTATTGCTGTTATGATAATGGGCCATTCTTTCCATCTCTCCAAATCCACATCCCACGCTCTCTTCCGCAGCTGTCTTAGCCGGGCTGATACGAGGAAAGAATGAGAACCAGACATCTGCTGCTCTCTCTGGCACTCAAATCCAATGCATTCAAATGTTTGACTTCCCTGTGTGTTCAATTTCCTTCACGTCGCTAATCACGGCCTCACGCTGTACATCATTCTGGCCGGTGATGGGAAAGGTGTTCAGTGTCCCGCGGGCAGAGTATGACCAGGGCCTCATTCACGATCACTGCCAACAACACACGAGAAGAGTGATAAAACAACTCAGAGACATTTACAATGTTAAAGCTTGTTTCTGCTGACAGTGGCTGTGCATAAATTACTGTTAATAGGGAAGTGGTTGAAGTTGGGTAGACATCATAGCCTTTTTGATACGAAAAAAGAAAATAATGGCAAAGTGTGCCAAACTAGTGTCTATATATATATTTATATATATATTGTATACTGTATATAGGCTATATATATATAATGACAAAAAAAATATATTTTCATTTAAAAACCTATTAACAGGTTTTTACACTCATACAGGTTTTTACTGTTACTGGAGCAGTACCCTTTCAAAAGGTATTAATATGTACCATTTAGGTACTAATATTAACATTTTACAGACCAATATGTACATTTAAAGGGATAGTTCACCCAAAAATGAAAATTACCCCGATTTACTCACCCTCAAGTCATCCTATGTGTATATGACTTTCTTCATTCAGATGAATACAATTGAACTGTTCTGGCTCTTCCAAGCTTTATAATGGCAGTGAATGGTGGTCACGATTTTGCAGCCCAAAAAAGTGCATCCATCATAAAAAGTACTCCACACTGCATAATGGCCTTCTGAAGTGAAGCGATGCCTTTGTGTAAGAAAAACATAATTTTTTAAAACTTTATAAACCATAATCTCTAGCTTCTGCTAACTGTCGTATGTGCATTCACGATAGTTAAAGCAGATGACGTAGGATGTAGGCATAGCGTAAGCTCCGGTGAGAAGTGAAGAATGCGGAAACACATAGGAGAGGGCAGGTCACACCGGTCACGAATTAGTACAAAATTAAGGATTTCAATATAAGCCAAGAGGAGACTGGACATCAAACATCAAAGGATTTCAATATAAGCCAAGAGGAGACTGTTTTTTCTTTGCTGTAAGCAAAACTTGGTTCTCGCGAGACTAAAATATATTAGTCAGCTCATCGTTGGTATGTTTTTGTTACACATGCGTCATAGCAACAGCATGATTCTGTCATAAGTACTGCATGCACGAGTGCCCGTTCAGCACAAAAAGGGAAAAAAAATTAACTTTAAAATTTCCATTTCATTATCTATATACCCAGATAAACAGGATGGTAAAGTAATATGGACAAAGGATGATATGCTTGCAGAACTGTCTTTATATGTGGAAGACATGTAATTTGTTCTGAATATCAGGCTCTTGTCCTTTAGCTCCAGTCTGAATGTTAAACGCCGGCTCACTGCGGTTGAATCATGCCGACCTGATTGCATGAAGATGTCACAGTGATTTTACCTCATTCCACTGTTACAAATGTCTCAACCACGTTTTTGTAGATTCAATTTGTTATTTTGGAAGACTAATTTCCTCAGAATACAAATAGAACCGTGACCTTTAAAACAGAGAGACAGTGTGTCTCGAATCAGAAATACGCTTTGTTCTTCAATGTATTTATTTTTTTTATTATTCTGCAAATGCTTAATTTTCAGTGTTTGTTGGTTTACTTTATCCACTTTATTGTCTCGGATGCTTTAAAATCACACCCCTTATCTGCACGACATTGTAATGCTGCCGACAAGGTCATGAGAGCTTTGCCTATATCAAGGAATACAAACACACGCTATTCTAAACCGTGTGTGAAGGACGCAAAAATCCTCTAGCTGATGAAGTGAAACCCAATCAGTAAGTGGCATATGAAGAGGCGGCCCATGGTGCACGTGTTCATCTCGAGTGTTTTCCATTCTTTTATTAACAAGGCCTCCTGCTCTTTAGGTTTTCCCTCCAACACCGTTACTTTGAAAGGCATCTCACGCCAAGCAATTTGGCTTCCATATTTTATCCTGAATTACCTCGCTGATGCCTCTAATGAAATGCAGTCTATTGTGGCAGAAAGACAGGGAGAAGAGAGAGAGTGTGCACATGACAGTTTCTCTAGAATAACAATCAAGCTGTGTTACTTTTTTTTAAACACCATTGATGACCTCGAGTCCATCTGCAATGAGAACAAGCAGTCGCGGTGGGAATTAACACCAGACAGTTACCGTGTGCATTTACATTAACATTTACTTGGCAGACATATGTCATGTTGACTTGTGAGAAAAAGCATAAAGTGCATTGTTGTTGCCAATTACCTTTGCAGGTAGCAATAAGAACACAGTTCCTGGAAAATATCCAAGTTGGTTAGTTAGGATTTTTAAAAGAGTCTGAAAGACTGCCTAATTCCCTCACTGAGCATCAAGGGAAGGTTTCTTATATAATTCTTCATTTGAATTTCTTATTCAGACCTTTATATCGCCAAAGAATTGTGAATTTTCTTGTAAATGACATCAAAATGAAAATTTGAATGTCATTTATGTAGTGTATGTGGTCCAATGTCTTATGTTTGAGTTTGTATTATTTCCTAGTCCCTCCATCATACTCTGTGTTCATAAAGGAAGATTTTTCAAAATAATCATAATAAAAACAAACAAACAAACAATGAAACTATTGCTGAAAATGTACTCACCCTCAGACCATCCAAGATGTAGAAGAGTTTGTCTCTTCATCTGAACAAATTTGGAGAAATGTAGCATTACATTTGATGGATGACTTGCTCACCAGTGGATCCTCTACAGTGAATGGGTGCCATCAGAACGAAAGTCCATTCAGCTGCTAAAAACATCACAATAATCCACAAGTAATCCACACCACTCCAGTACATCAATTAATGTAATTTGAAGTGTAAAGATTGTAAGAAACAAACCCATCATTGAGGCAACTTTAAACCGTCACCTCTGTCCAAAATACGAGTCCATAATACAATTTCCTCGTCCTCTCACATCAAAGTCCACCAACATATTTGTTTAGAACAGTTTTGGACTGTTTTTGCTTGTAAACAGTGCTTAATCTGTGCATATTTCTCTCCTGATTCAAACGAGATGTCCTTTTCACTGAAGAAAGCAATAGTATGGATAGATGACTCATATTTTAGCCGAAAGCAACACTAAAAAAAATATGAAAATCTCACATTTACGGTAAAGTACCAGCAGCTGTGGTTTCCAGAACTTTACCTTAAAAAATATGGTAGCAACATTTTAGGTTTTACAGATGTAGCGAATCAGCTCATGGGGAAATATGAATAATTAACCATAACTAGTTATAATTAACTATTCATATTTTAGATCCGCTGTAGATATTTAGCTGACCTCTCAGGGTCAACTGTCTTGTCAATTCCAAGAACGTTAATTTCCTGGTTAAGGGAAATAACTTTCTTACTGTACAATTCTACAAGCTTGTAACGTAAATCTGCATGATTAGTGACTCCGGTTATGAGCAAACAATGAACACGTCAAGTGTGATACAAGTAAGGTTTTATTAACTACATAAACACTTAAACTAGTCTAACATACTACATAAACACATTAAGCTGGTCTAACATACACATACACACATACACACACACACACACACATACAGTTGGTATAGGAAAGGGTTAAAGTTTAACTCAGCATAGAAAGAGGCATAAAGAATGAATTTTATGGAACACTTTGCATGTATATTCAACAGAACCTGAGGGAAAACGTCAGATTCTTAGTTCAAACAAACCTTGTAAAAAGGTGTAACTGATACTTAATGCATCAATTAAAACGACTAAGTTTGATACTTGCGAGTCTCGGCTGTCTGAAAGAGATTCCTGATGCAATCTGAAGGTTCAAGTTGATCTTTGCTGAAGTTGGTTGATGAAAACGAGCGGGAGGTGGCAATTGCTGGAGGGTTTACGACCCTTTGTTCTCTAAGCATGGTATTTTGCATATGTAATTCGCTTGGGTGTGAATGCACAAATTAGTAAAGATTCTTAGAACATCAATATGTTGCATAGGTATCAGCATGTAATATGCACTCTCAGTTAGATCATCCGAAGATGAATTCATAGAGACCAAACATGAAATAGGTGAGGTTATATTAACTAGTGGTCTATGATAACATGCATACACTACAACAGACAATATGCAAGAACAGTAATGGTATACACAATGACTTGAAGGATATGTGTATTCAATCAAAGAAAGGTTTTCCTATGAATTAATTAGAGAACAGTCCATTTCTCTGGGCATTATGTGTCTTTCTTATGAGGAAAATGAGGGAGTTTGTCTGCCTGCATTCCTTTAGGCCATAAAACCAGTGATATCAGCATTGGTTACCATGGAACCAGAGGCCTGTTCTGCCTTTCTGAGGTGTTAGGTGCATTTCGGGGGAAGGGTCCATAGACCCTCGTAATTGGCCATTTGGTTAGGTGAGGGGGAGTTAGATATTATTTGTTAAATATAACAAAAAGTTGTGTGTCTGATTGGTCCAAATGCTACACAGACTTAACTTAAATTCACAGTAAAAAAAAACTGTATTACATTAACTGATATAATGTTTATATACCAACATATTGAAGTACTGCTATATGTATTGTACCATTGAAATGCACCAATAACCACCAAAAAAAGGTGGTGATGAATAAGTCACATGAGAAGCTAAAGCTCCTCACAACACAAGCAGCTTTTCCACAAGCTGGGGAGGGAAATTCTAATATAAAGAAGGTGTACAGTGTCATTCATACAATCACTAAACACCATCATGGTAACACACATGATACTAATATAATGCAATAAACATTAATTTAACAACATTAGCCGTAAGGTAAAACCCTAATGTACCCAACTGTTAAGAAAACTAAGAAACATAGTTATTTTGACAAAAAAATAATCAAATGTGTAGTGACATGCAGGGAATTATGTGAATGACAATTAAAAATTGTTTTACTGTAAATTATACAATGACTTGTTCTTTTTCACTTCCAAAAACCATCATTTGTTAACAGAATTTTACTGTAAAATTATATTAAATGTAATTATAGTTATTCACTGTATATAATACAGAAATTTACTGTTAACCAGTTAACAGGCTTTTACTGTAGCATTTTGATAGTCTTTTACTGTTAAAACCACGACCATTTTTTTACAGGGAATGGTTTGAAGGTAAAATGTCTTGCTTCAGAAGATGTTAATTGATGGACTGGAGTTGTGTGAATTACATGTGGATTATTGTGATGCTTTTATCAGCTGTTTGGTATTTATTCTGATGGATACCATTCACTGCAGAGGATCCATTGGTGTGTAAGTGATGCAAAATTTCTCCAAATCTGTTTTGATGAAGAGACAAACTCATCTACATCTTGGATGGTCTGAGAATAAATGTTCAGCAGTTTTTTTTTTGATGAACTATTCCTTTTAAAGGTTAAAAAACACTGTATTATCATTTGAGAACACTAATTTAAATAAAAAATATTGAAATATTAAAAAAACTAAAATACCTACATGGGATAAAAATATTCAAAAACATTCATTTATCATGATTTCTGTGACCTCCTACCATGAAGATTTTCCTCAAACAGCAGAGACGCACGCCTTCATAACACCCACACAACTTTTTCCTCTCATGCACTGCAAACAATCCAAACATTTATTTTTATTTTTTCAGTGAGGCAGCCGGTGTGCCGTCTCTGACTGATAGCATTCCTGTCAGGATACCAGAGACACTGAGTCATGCTGGCAGGCATGTCATTGTGTTTGTGGACTGAGCGCAGGCTGGAACACTCACCTACACTGCTGGATCAGTCCATGCGATTGGACACGGTCCGCTGTGAGGCCGACTCTCCATATGTAATCATTTCTCTGTGTTTATAATGTGTTTTTCTTTTACAGTCGGCATTCCCTCGTGGACTATTGACAATGTCTTACTGCTCAATCGGACGCTACGGCTTTAGGGAGACCATGAGATGTGAGGATGCATGAGCGTCTCGCTTTTCAAAAGATAGAATTATGTCATTTTCTGTAGTCGCTCTGTTTATGGAGCTGCAATCGGCAAGCATGCATAAATAAAATGCCCAGTCACTTTTCAAAGGGGATCCTCATTTGCTGGTTGGATAGCTGATGGTGGTAATTTTGGCTTTCTAGCATCTTAATCATGAGTCAACCAGAAATGAGATGACAATCAGGATTTGGGGTTTGAAATAATGTATAATGGCATAATGTAAACTTATTTATATAGAGATGCACACAGTTAAATAAGAATTAGATTTTCCATTCTCATCTGAAAGAAATCACAGAGACATAAATAACATTCATCAGAGTCTGTGCTGCACAAATTAAGATGCAGCACAGCTTGGCAAAATCAACAGTACTTAATGAATTGGTCACATTAAACTCACATAAAAGGACATTAAGCAAACAAGAAAGCGAGAATGAAATACAAGACAAACATGCATGTATGTATGCTGTACCATTATTGGAGTGTCCATTTACACTACGTATGTGTGTGTGTATATATATATATATATATATATAAAAAGAGTAAAAACCTCAATACTTGAAATTAATTTGCTGTGTATCCAAAAAAGGATTACATGCCAAGATACTAGCAATCTTCTTTATTATTACAAAGTGCAAAAAAAGTGCTCAGTGCATTTTAAAATGTACAAACGTTTTGGTTATAAATATATGTACGTATATATACTGTATACATTTCTGTAAATGTGTGCGCATGTGTCTCCGGGGGAAAAAAAGGTACAAAAGCTGTCACTAGCATGGTGCCCTTTCAAAAGGTACACATTTGTACCTTATTTACCCCTAAAATTTAAAAAATCTTAAAAGATATAGGGTACAACGGGGTAAAAGTCTCACCAGCATGGGGTAAAAGGCCCACGGTAGTGATACAAATACTTCAGCTAAAATAATGTTTTTTAAGTAATGTCTAAGTTAATACTTGTTCAAAACAATCACTTTAGCAAAGTTTGTACAATTTTCTGCTTATTTTGAAAAATTAAATTATTAATTTTTGTTCAATAAATATAGTCATTAAAATGTTAATAAAAATATATATTTTAAAATACAGAAACAAAATCATTTTAATAAGTAAAGAGTCTGAAAGTATTGAAGGAAATCCAATAATAATGGAATATATATACTACTTTACAGTAGTAACAACAAATTATATTTTTAGCATTTTAATGAGTTCAAAAATTTATTTATTGAAAACGTATTAAGACGCGTAATGATCATGGAAAAGGTACATGTGTCAAATGAGCTTCAGTAGAACAACAGGGAACTGCGGTCTTATATATTGTTATATGTCAGTAAAAAAACGTTCCTGTCCTGTCAGCCATTTTACTGTGCTCACGGCACATGCTCTTCAACTGTACACGAATATGAGGTGCACGCTCACTTCATAAATAAACCGCACTAGAAACTGCGAGCATACATCATCAGTTAAGTCACGAAATTACCAAAATGGCGATTAAAACTGCAAAACTGTGCATTCATGTATGTGGATTACATTTAAGAACGTCTCTCAAATGCATGCAGCCTACTGAAATATTCTGCAATTCGAGATCACAATAGGGCGCAAGATGACTTTTTTTATTTATAATTTAATGCACAAGCAGGCCAAATGTGAGCACAGTGCAGTTAAATGTACTAGAAAATATGCGCACATTTTTCGTTAATTTGTAAAGTACGAAAATTTAAAGAAAATTAAATCATATTTAAATGCATGAAAAAAAACTTTTTACATTCTTACATTATTTTCCTTTGTACAGAGCTCGATTTAGATATGACAAAAGTGCTGCAATTAATTCAATTTGACAACTAATAGAATGTTAAACATTGACTGATAACTTTTACAGAGTTCATTGATTATATAAAATTCAGTGAAGGTTGACTAGTTATCTGCATGTCTCATCCATGAGTGGGCCTGTGCAATGATGGAGAACAAGCAATGGTGCAGTAGTGGAAACATGTTTGTGAATGGGCATTTGATTTACATTTGAGAGAAACTAAGATTGTAAACAAGGATACAAACTAGTCACTTTTCACTGAAAATTTCCATTGTAAATTCAAAATAGGCCATCTGTGTAATTCAAGTAGATTCAATGAGTTGAAAACTCTTGCTAATTCATACTTCAATACAACACAATACTGAACTTTGACAAAAAATTGATTTTGAAATGTTATAATTGTGATTTTATAATGTCTAAATATAAATCCATTAGCAAAACATGTGAAAAGGACTATATTACAGAGTGGAAATTGTCAAGGAGACAATAAATGATCCGCTATTGCCATTTAGTGGTCATAGTGGGAATCATGACATTAATTTTAATAGTATTTGTTTTTCTACCAGGTGAAATCTTGGCAGAAACCTTCCACGTAGCATGGCAAATTTTCCATGAATTATCTCTTTAAGTAAAAATGGAAAAAAAAATCCATTATTAAGAATTGATTTATTCTTAGAATTTTTATAAGAATTATTTATTCTTTTAAATACATTTTACTATATAAAAATGTGCAAAAATATGAATAATTTTGAGGCAAATTATATATATATATATATCTTCTGCCATCAGGAGTTAAAGGGGATGTTATGTGACACTTTTTTTTTTAACTTTTCTCTTTTTTCCTTATGGTATTAATAAAGGGGGAAGGGGGTTCAAACCTTTGTCACTTTTTTCAGTCCTGATGAGTTTGTATCCTTCCATACACAAGCTAGTAATAGGCTTTTGGTCATTGACTTGCAGAAAGTTTTCTGCGCGAGTTAGTGTTAGAGGCTACTAGAATACAGGGGGGGTGCCGATACTGATCTTGCATACCCCTCGGCAAATGTGCAGTTGCGCCCCTGGCTGTTGTACCTTAAGGTACTGAATAAGTTAAATAAGTTTGCAGTAGCTTCTGCAGTTTTTAAAATGCTTATAATCATTGGTAAGATAAACAAATAGTCCTGTGTTAAATTGCTAGTTGAGCCAAAGTTGGGATGGTACGACCTTCAAACCATGGTCTAATATACTCGTACAGAACTATCCATTAACATTTCCATTCATCTCAAAAGCAGTTTCTTGGCTGGTGCATGCAGACCTGGAAGTACGTGAGCAACATGCTGCTGTATTTCTGACGGATCGCTTTATATTAGACATCTTCACAGCTGACAGGGAAAAAACAAAGTCTGTTTCATGCCGTTGAGGCCTCCAAAAAATAATTTGTGTTTGGGTATAATTTGTTCCCATGTGTTGTTGTTGAATAGAGGACAGAATGTATAAGCATCGCTCAGAGAAGATCTGACCGTTTCTAGTAATAAACACCCTACATCAGCTGCTATGCTGCTTCACACTGTTGTCAACACGGCTGCTTGGATTCCTCCAGGTCTCAGAGGTCTTGATGATTCGGTTTAACAGAATAATGCAGTTAGTGTTATGACATGTGTCACCTGGGGCTTCACCCATCCAATCTGCACACGTCTCTGAGATGGAGAATGGCTGACCTGATATAAGCATGTTTCTGGAACGTGACAATCTCCTTTAAATTGAGCTCAAATCGAAGACAAACAGCCAAGGCACAAAAAAGTTTTCAGAATGGCTGAAGAAATTACAGCAAAGTATGTGGTTTCAGTGGGAAAATGGTCTTGATGATGAATCTGCTACAATGAGGGCTGAAAACCGAGAAAGTGCAGCTGATTAATGCCCTCAATCCGATGTGGCCTAAGTAAAAAGTGAGAAATAGTACATGTGTTCGAAAATAAAAAAATTAATAAAAAAAATGTGTTCTATTGTCTGGGGTCTGCCATCAGGAGTTAAAGGGGATGTTATGTAACACACTTTTAAACTTTTTTTTTTTTTACTTTATATATTTTTTCCCCTATGGTATTAAAAAAAGAGGAAGGGGGTTCAAACCTTTGTCACTTTTTTCACTCCTGATAATATGCATTGCTAAGAACTTCATTAGGATAACTTTAAATTAGATTTTCCAGGCTCACATATTAGTCCTTACATTGTACGTATGTGTACCTAAATTGTACAAATTAGTATCTTTTAAAAAGGTACCAGCCCAATAACAGCTTTTGTACTTATATTTCTGAGAGTGCCATAAAACACTGCTGTTCTAGCTGTTGTTGATGTATTATGTCGAAGATAAAGAGTATAACAAAAACCTAGTCTGTACATGTATTTTATTATGCTATTTGCTATTATGAAATCTTTGAGAAAATATAAAAAAAGTTAGTGTGATTTATGATGTTAATTAAGGCAGAAATGGGTGTGTGAAATGGGTCCATTTATTGTCTGCAGAAGAATAGAGGCAATGCTATGAATATTATCATTTTTTATTGCCATTTTGAATTAGTTTTAGTTTCATTTTGTCATTTTTATATTTTGTCATTTTTATATTTTTTCAAATGACTATACAGTTTTTATTCATTTAGGGTTTGTTATTTTAGTACATCAAACTAAATGAAAATGAGAAATGCTGATTTAGCAACTAGCTGAAATACATTTTTCTATTTGATTCTTTCAGTTAACATTTATTGTACAACAAAAACCATTTTTTTTATGGGTTTAGTTTTAGTTAACCCTAAATGGAGGCTGTTTTCTAAATTGGCTGTCTGCAAATGTATTCTGTATGCAGTGACACTGTTTCATGGAACACTGAGAAACAATGAGTGAATGCATGGAAACACTCAACACTGCTTCTGTAAGTATAACCAACATTCTAAGTTTTTGAATGATTTAAATGTCAAATGTTTGCTGCATCACTAATTATTGTTTTGTCATGTTGTCTGCACTGCTATACAGTAAAAATGCAGTTCTTTGCAGCTGTATTGTTGTCTGCAGACAAATGCTGTAATTCTATTGGCTCGGAGCTGGCAATCAGCCCACAGTAAGCAATGTTGATGTGAACACAGTCGAGGCATTACATTCTCTTTGCCCTGCTATAAAACAAGCTCACTGTGAAAGAAAAGTTCACGCTGAAACACTCGTTTTGTAAAGGCCATTTACCATAATGAACCTGGAAACAAGCTGAAAGAGCTCCACTGAGCGAAGGAATTAAATGTCAACTATGGTCTGAAAAAATAGACCGGAATTGTCCAAGAGGCTTTCACCTCCGAAATTAGCTAATTTAACACTGAGAGGCATCTCTGCATGGAAATAAAATCATCCGAGTGCTCCGATTCTACCAAGATGAAACAAAAATGGAGGCAGGGGGAGAGAGAGACACACAGTCTGGATACAAAATATGATGCTCTTCCTCTGAGATTCAGCTCTAATATGAAGATAATTAATGCTCCTTCTTGTAAAATGACCTATGAACTTGGCCATGTGGTCCAGGGTTGTATGGGCAGGGAGCTCATTGGCATCTGGGAGGAGAGAGGAGGAGAGGATGTACATGAGGGGGCAGACAGGGGTGCAGAAAGGGAATGTGCCGGGTATGTAATGTTGGGTGGTGCGGCATGTGCGGAGATTGCCTGGATCTCGCTCTAATTGAAGGATTATCCAGAGAAAGGTCAAGCTAATACTGTTGTTCAAATGAGGGATATAGAGAAAAAGAGGTAAGGAGCGTGTGCCTCATCAGACTAACAAGCAATACAGTTTTCATTAAGTCCCCGGCAGACCTCAGATCAGTGTCTTGTTAGCAAGAGCAGAGTGGGATTAGTTGAGCTCAGACACTGGGGATTGAAGACAACTACCAGCTGATTACCATATTTAGATACTCTGGTACCACGGCCACGAGAGAGACACACACTCAGATGGACAGAAGGGGAAAGGGAATTAGCATGATTCTAATAGGAACTACAGATGGCACCGCAACTGTGTCATACTCAATAAAATTCTGATTCTGTTGAAGGTTAAGTATTTAGGGTTCAAATGAAATTACTGCATTTTTCATATCTGGTTCTTGGACTATGAGTTTGTTACTTGAAGATTTATTTTCCAAAAAGCATCAGAAGGAATTTATTTTACATCCAAGAACTCTCAGAATGACTCTGATTTCACATGTACGTATCTGACTACTAATTGAGATGTGTAGAAACACCCTGAAATTTATATATATATATATATATTTTTTTTTATATATTTTTTTTTATTTAGTCATTTATCCAAAGCGACTTACAAATATATATAGGAACTAGAGTTCATTTGCATTCACCCATGCTATGTAGCTGCATATATATATATATATATATATATATATATACAGTGGGGCAAAAAAGTATTTAGTCAGCCACCAATTGTGCAAGTTCTCCCACTTAAAAAGATGAGAGAGGCCTGTAATTTTCATCATAGGTATACCTCAACTATGAGAGACAAAATGAGAAAAAAAATCCAGAAAATCACA
>NW_015505561.1:54379-64586 GCF_001515645.1 Sinocyclocheilus grahami | reverse complement strand
TATATATATATATATATATATATGCAGCTACATGGCATGTGTGAATGCAAATATTTATCAGAACCTCCTTCAGCAACACGCAGTTCCTTCCCTGCAAGCATCTCCCAGTCAGCCTGCAATTTTCATGCAAGACAATGCTCCCTGTCACACAGCAAAACAGGTAAAGTAATTCCTTGAAGCTAAGAACATTGAAATAATGAAATGGTTGGCCCAGATTCCTGATCTAAACCCGATTTAAAATCTCTGGAAAATCCTTGGTGACAAAGTTATGGCTAAACCCACTACAGTTACCAAACTATGGAAGAGACTGGAAGAAGAAAGGACCAAGATCACACCAGAGCAGTCTGAGAGACTAGTGATGTCTAGCGGCCGCAGATGTGCTGAAGTCTTTCAAAGCAGGGGCCTCTACATTTCCTACTACTTTCTGACAGCAGTAACCCTCTAAAATTTTAGTTGTAATCTTCTTTCATGCTACAGTGGTTACTACAGTGTTTTCCACAAAATAATGTTTTTTTGTTGTTGTTGAAATTCTCTGGTTATTTTGTAAAACATGTTAGCAGAACAGTGGTATACCCACAGCTAATAATCCTTCACATTTTGAGTGATGAAGATGAACACTATTTCAGAAAAAAATCAAGTGTTTATAGATTGTTCTCCAATTTTATATATATGTTGTATTTCTCTCTATTTCCCATCCATAAAAGTGGTGAAAGGGTCAAAAATTTACAGATAAAAGAATCAAAACATAATAAATGCTCTTAAGTATCTGTGTATAATTAGACACACTAAATGCCTGTCAAACAGTCTAAAACCATGCAGCAGATGTAATAACAGGCTTTCAATAAATGTTGCTTATCACTTTGCCAGTGAATGTGTAAACGTTTCTGCTTTTCTTCACCTGTGTTTGTTCTATTCTCAGCATCGTGATGGTTCCAGAGCAAATAAGACGCTGGAGAATTTGTCCTTCCTCTCTTTTCCTCATGCAGCAGATCGACCCTGGTTTGTGCTCACACACCCTGTCTCGAAGTTCCCAGTCGTCACATGGCCTAATAAACTGGCCATGGCTGTCTGGAGGCCCCTCCGGAGGCCGAGGGCCCGAGTGCTAGAGGATGAGGATAGCTGGATGATGGATGTACAGAGTCTGAACAGACCCAGATTATTAATCAATTACATATACCAGACCTGGTCAGAGAGGAAGAGAACCTCCTAACTAAAAATATTAAGACATACATATAGAAAGAACATGAACAGTTGCCTCATTTTGTCATAAACACAAATATATAGGCATTCAATGTTATGGTACAATCTCACAAAGACTCTTACATTTATCAATCTCAATCTGACTATAATTTAGAAGTACAAATTCGCCATTGTTAAAAACTGTAAGAATAATGTTGCTCACAGTAATGCCTTAAAAATGTCCAGTTGGCTAGGAAATATGACCCACCCTGGGTGTTTAGCTTTATCCATTTACACCATTTCAAAGCAGAGAATCAGGAAGAGTCTTATTTAATGCAGTGAGGTCTGCAGGAGGCACTGGTGGCATTGACTGAGTAATTACTCTTGTTTATAATCATAAGAAGGAAGTTTAACAGCTGCCGCTGAAACTTTGCTTTTAAAATGAGCCATGCTTTACACAGAGGTGTCAGAATTATTTAGCAATTCAGTGCTTGCCCGATGGCGGTTGACTACTTGACTATAAAACTGATCGTTAGGGACTGAGGTGAATAGGACGACAGGACTATCCATTACCATAATTAACTGATTTGTTTTCTTCGAGCCTGCAGGTTAAATGCACTCTGTCTTCTCACAGTATAAACCACAATAAAAAGCCTTTTAAAAGTGGTTTCCACGGTCGCAATGCAAAACTTCATGCCTGACCTGTTTCCATCATCTTTGCAGGATATGAAGATTGATATTTTTCATTTGTTTCTATCCAGGTCACTGGACTGTCGATGCATTAATAGAAGGCTGGACGACACCCGTGGTGGATAATAAGACTCATAGACTCATTGATGAGAAAGGGTCAAGGTTTGTCTGGTAAGTATGGTTATGCTACATAATTAAATACAAACATACATATAAATACATATTTTATAATGGTGAACCGGTTGAACCAGGACACCAAATTCAGCTGAATATTTAATAGCAGAATGTATAACAAATTAAACCGACTGAAAATGATATGTGTGTGTGTGTATATATATATATATATAGTGGTTGCTTTAAAGATGACTAGAAAGAAGACTATTTTATTATTGTATAATCATAGTTAATTAAAACTAATATTAAAGCTATTTTGAAAAATACTTTACTTGAAATAAAATAAACACTAACTAAAATAAAATAAAATATAGTTTTATTTCAGATAGTTGCCATATTTTATTCAAAATACTCATAAAAACTATAATAGTATCTCAATGATACTATTAAAAACATGTGCATATCACTGCATGTACTGGGTGTTATTATTGAAAAACTGTGAGAAATGTATCAAAGACTATATCAATAGTCACCAATCATTGAAAAATCATTGAATGTAAAACTGAGGGCAAAAAAACACCCATATTGTAGACTGAAAAGACTGCTTACATAACCTTTACAAGGTTAACACACGTAATAACTTGCGATATTAAAGGAAAATGTAACCTTCATACAACCATGAATATCCCCATCAAACTGTTTATATAGTCCTAGAAAGCAATCAGAAATCTTCCTCTGATTTGACCACATCTACAAAGTATCCCATCAGCAGTTCCACTAAATATTTCCCAGACTCTTCTGACTCAGAACACCCTAGCAACTGCATAGCAATGCCCTGGAGTTTTGCATGGGTAAATATTCGTAAAAATGTTTTAAATCTAGTTCCAGTCAGACATTTGATAACATATGGTCTACTTTCCAGTTTGGTGTCAACATGCTAAAGTCTGTGAAATCAGACTCCCGCACAGCCATATGCACGTTCAGCACAGCATGCATGCCTGCAGGGAACAGGCCACGTGTCATTAATACACTGTCCTACATTAATTTCTGCTGTGACACAGCATATAATGAATCATGATTATAAAACCCATACCTGAAATTAAAAATCTTATTATAGCCATCTATTCCGGCCGACATTTATATACAACCATAAGCGCACCAGGGTAATACTTTGATGTTCTCGACTCTGGAATATCATAAATAACCACGTTAAGCTGTGGAGGACCCATTGAACTATGGTCATTAACAAATAATAAACAGAAACGATAAATAAATACGAAATTTAAAGTATTAAAACATAAATCAGCTTGATTAAAGTGTTTACTCTGATATAAAAATAAAAAAGTTGTCAAAACTTTCCTAGCCAAAAATTATTATGCAATATTCATAAAAAATAGGGCTGTCACTAAATCAGCGCAGATTTGACATACCATCTTCATATTCTAAGTTTGCAGACAACTCACCTTGGTAAGTTCAGTACGTCTCAATTCCTTGTTTCATCATGTAATCCTAGACTGATGATAGTGAGATAGGTCTCCTTGTTCATTCAAAAATCTCACTGGATTGTTACAATAGTTGCAAAAGGCACGTTTAGAAATCTAAAATTATTCATTCTGACTAGCACAAACAATCTAGCCATTGCAAACCTAATGTTTTTGTGAAGCATCTAATGTGCTTGAGACATTTACACATCCTGTATATGTGATAATTGTATATAATATAATGTATAATTAATTTGATTAATTACTTACCATAGCATGTAATTAATCTGATTACATTTTAAGTGATTGAACACTGCAGTCAAAACACAACTAGCACAACGAGTCTTTCTGTCTTGATGCAGGTGATTCTGTTTAGTATTCAGTTGGGATTTGTCACAATATTCAGTAGGTTGGTTGGCTTTTCCACTCATGTGAGGTGTGTTGAGGGCATATTTGTGTAATGGGTAATGAGCGTTCCGCCGCCCGCCTCGATTCAAGCTTTTGTTTGTGGGAAAAGTTTAGCTTAAAGCGTGCTAACCACGGAAAAGGTGCACAAAACCAGATGAGATTCTCTCATGCGTAGGGTTATAAATTGGGATGAACTGTCAGAGTCACAGTGATGTATGGCATAATTAATGAACAATTAGCGAACAGATTAACGCTCGTGACTCATTTGTTTGTCGGAAACTTTTTGAGTTAACATTTCGCATTTTATGAGGCATAACTAAGATCGACTTCAATGTTAGCATCATTTGAAGGACGAAAGTAGGTGAACGCAGCATTTCAAGGTTTTGAGAGTGGTTAGTCCATCGCGTGCCTTTAGTAAAAGCAATAGAAGTTTTCACTAACTAATGATGTGAATCCTGTTATTTCTCATCCAATTTGGGCTCAGGCCACGCTCGCGGTTCAATTAAAACCTTTCATTCATTTTCCCCTCTGAGCACTGAATGGAAATTGTTTCCGAGCGCACGTACTCGCATGTGTATGTAACAGCAAAGTCTGATTTGGCTCTGTTGTGAAAGGATCAGTTTGTGAGACATTGTGAAGCCGCTAAGGAGGACTAGTCTGTTAATCGGTGCCATGGAATGAAAGAGAGAGAGCTTGTGAAGCGCACGCATGATAATGGAAGAGAGATGTCTCTCCCAATACAGTTTTTTCAACGTCGAGCTACTCCACATTCATCATTTATAGGAGCACTCATGCTGACTGCAGTTATGGAACTGTTCCAACCATCTGAAGGCTTACATTTCTCTTTTCTCTTTAGCCATTACAAAGTCTTTACAGAGTGATATCTATCTGTCTGTCCATCCGTCTGTCCATTCATCCATCTACATTTTTTTAACATGAATCAATTAACTCAGTTTTACTTCTAGGTTTAGTGCAATAATTCCAGTGTTGGGGAAAGTTACTTTTAAAAGTAATACATTACAATACTGCATTACTCCATAAAAAAGTAATTAGTTGTGTTACTTAGTTACTCTTTATGGAAAGTAATGCGTTACATTACTTTTGTGTTACTTTTTGTCACCTGGGCTAAGCTTGCTTATTTGTTTTTTTAATAACAAAGAACCCAAAAGTTATATTTTTGGCAACTGTAAAGACCCTTTCACACCAAACGTGAAATTAATAAGCCTCAGGATGAAGGAAGTGCCTCTGCACCTCACTCCCAATTTCTTTCAACACGGGAACAGGAGAGGTGTCAGTGAATACATTTAAAAAAAAGTAACTTATGCTACTTATTTGAAAAAGTAACTCAGATATTTCATTCGTAGGTTTTAAAGTAATGCGTTACTGTACTAGTTACTTGAAAAAAATAATATAATGTATAATTAATTTGATTAATTACTTACCATAGCATGTAATTAATCTGATTACATTTTAAGTGATTGAACACTGCAGTCAAAACACAACTAGCACAACGAGTCTTCCTGTCTTGATGCAGGTGATTCTGTTTAGTATTCAGTTGGGATTTGTCACAATATTCAGTAGGTTGGTTGGCTTTTCCACTCATGTGAGGTGTGTTGAGGGCATATTTGTGTAATGGGTAATGAGCGTTCCGCCGCCCGCCTCGATTCAAGCTTTTGTTTGTGGGAAAAGTTTAGCTTAAAGCGTGCTAACCACGGAAAAGGTGCACAAAACCAGATGAGATTCTCTCATGCGTAGGGTTATAAATTGGGATGAACTGTCAGAGTCACAGTGATGTATGGCATAATTAATGAACAATTAGCGAACAGATTAACGCTCGTGACTCATTTGTTTGTCGGAAACTTTTTGAGTTAACATTTCGCATTTTATGAGGCATAACTAAGATCGACTTCAATGTTAGCATCATTTGAAGGACGAAAGTAGGTGAACGCAGCATTTCAAGGTTTTGAGAGTGGTTAGTCCATCGCGTGCCTTTAGTAAAAGCAATAGAAGTTTTCACTAACTAATGATGTGAATCCTGTTATTTCTCATCCAATTTGGGCTCAGGCCACGCTCGCGGTTCAATTAAAACCTTTCATTCATTTTCCCCTCTGAGCACTGAATGGAAATTGTTTCCGAGCGCACGTACTCGCATGTGTATGTAACAGCAAAGTCTGATTTGGCTCTGTTGTGAAAGGATCAGTTTGTGAGACATTGTGAAGCCGCTAAGGAGGACTAGTCTGTTAATCGGTGCCATGGAATGAAAGAGAGAGAGCTTGTGAAGCGCACGCATGATAATGGAAGAGAGATGTCTCTCCCAATACAGTTTTTTCAACGTCGAGCTACTCCACATTCATCATTTATAGGAGCACTCATGCTGACTGCAGTCATGGAACTGTTCCAACCATCTGAAGGCTTAAATTTATCTTTTCTCTTTAGCCATTACAAAGTCTTTACAGAGTGATATCTATCTGTCTGTCTGTCTGTCTGTCCGTCTGTCCGTCTGTCCGTCCGTCCGTCTGTCCATTCATCCATCTACATTTTTTTAACATGAATCAATTAACTCAGTTTTACTTCTAGGTTTAGTGCAATAATTCCAGTGTTGGGGAAAGTTACTTTTAAAAGTAATACATTACAATACTGCATTACTCCATAAAAAAGTAATTAGTTGTGTTACTTAGTTACTCTTTATGGAAAGTAATGCGTTACATTACTTTTGTGTTACTTTTTGTCACCTGGGCTAAGCTTGCTTATTTGTTTTTTTAATAACAAAGAACCCAAAAGTTATATTTTTGGCAACTGTAAAGACCCTTTCACACCAAACGTGAAATTAATAAGCCTCAGGATGAAGGAAGTGCCTCTGCACCTCACTCCCAATTTCTTTCAACACGGGAACAGGAGAGGTGTCAGTGAATACATTTAAAAAAAAGTAACTTATGCTACTTATTTGAAAAAGTAACTCAGATATTTCATTCGTAGGTTTTAAAGTAATGCGTTACTGTACTAGTTACTTGAAAAAAAGTAATCTGATTACGTAACTTGCGTTGCGTAAATTCATTGTCAAGAAACATGTTCGAATAATTCCAACATTATGGAATAATGGTATTTTTAAGTATTCCATTCAAAATAGCCTCAAACTGATTTGATAGGGTTCCCTAGCATAATTATTTATTCAATATATAATATTTTTGCATCACATTACTGAACTGTACATATATTAGCTAGCTGATCATTAGCACGTTAGCGTGATAAATGCTAAGTAAATGCTCTTTGAATAGCAAAAGCCATCCTCCTCTCAATATTCTTAATCTGCCCAGCAACTAACATTTAAGATAGGGTTCCCTAGCATAATTATTTATTCAATATATAATCATATAATATTTTTGCATCACATTACTGAACTGTACATACAGTGGGTACGGAAAGTATTCAGACCCCCTTAAATTTTTCACTCTTTGTTATATTGCAGCCATTTTTGCATCACATTACTGAACTGTACATATATTAGCTAGCTGATCATTAGCACGTTAGCGTGATAAATGCTAAGTAAATGCTCTTTGAATAGCAAAAGCCATCCTCCTCTCAATATTCTTAATCTCCCCAGCAACTAACATTTAAAGCATGCTGGGAATTGCAAATCTATTTGACAGCTATAGCTTATATTAAGAATGAGAGGTGTGCTTAAACCACACAAACACTCTTTTTTTGCACTGTTGTTGGTTTGTTTTGTTCTCTCTCTATCCTTTAACGCTGACCCCTCATTACAGACTCATCTCTCAGGTGGAGCAGTCTAACTCGTCTGCGTCTCATGGGCCCGTTTCTGTCTGTCTAGCTATCTGACTCAACCGGCTGGCTATAATCAATAGCTTCTCCCATCATTTCTCATGAGATACAACCACTAGAGCAATGACCTTCCTAGCTCTCATTCTTTCTTTTGCCGGTCTCTCCTCCCTCATTAAATTCTAAGCTGTGAGGTCGACCCTAACGATTCCAGCATGAGAGAAAAGGATAAAAGTGAGAGACAAAATAGATGAGAACTATTTCGGGCCTGGATATCCAGGAATGACCCAAAGGCTTTAGTATGATTCCAGTCTGATGGAAAACGGCCCTCTGTCATCACTGCGGTCCCTTAATATGAAGACCATTGGACCAAAGAATTCATCACACAACATGGCAACACATAGATGAAGGACTCTCAGATGCCTTTCTGAATTTAAGAAAACAAAATGCAGGTAGACATGCTCACTTGATGCAATATTCACACAGGGGCCGTTGAAAGAAGCTTGAGAGATGCATCCACCCACATCTAAACCAGACCGTGGAGGAATACAGCGGATTTAGCTGCATCAGTGCAGAAGCTGATAGCAAGAGTTTAGGTTTGATTTCCTGCTTTCATTCACAAACACTATCAACACTAGTCACACTATGAGTGGGACCGAAACCTCAAAAATTCTGCTTTATCAAGTGCTATCCAGAGGTATGAAGGCACCGGGCCACATCCGAAGCCAATGTTTTCCTAATATCTTGTCTACTGAAACACCTCCATCCTGCCGGTTTTTGACTGCAGTGTAATCTGCTGGTGTGATCTGTTGAGTCAGCGCATTGCAAAGGAAGAATTTAATTGGTCAGTAAAAGTTATGTTGCTCTCTCATCTTCTTACTCTCACACAGTCTACCAAGGTCTGGCCTGATGGGAAAATTCTCACTCTGTATAAATACACACGGGCACTAACCAGCAGATTAAAGAGGCAAAGGAAAGCGAATCATAACGCACCAACAGAAAGAGAGCGAGTGTGACATTTCTGTGCTATGTATGCTTTAATTAAATGTTTGAGACTTTCTAAGCACTTTAATTTTCACATCACTGCTTCATATTTAAACTGAACACAAACAGACCACCCTGTGGGGAGAGAGGTGTAGTTTATTTGGTTAATTTAGAACTTGTTTGGTTAACAGTGGGTGAAGTACAAAAAAAATTTAAAAAAAAATAAATAAAAAGATGTGACATAAAACAAGAGTTGCATGCAGGCTGCATTGGCCAGAGAATCCCTACATCGGCAAATCTTCATATTTTAAACTTTGAAAATATTTTTATGGAAATTGTATGCATCTAAACTAGATTGGCAGCCCCCAATGTGATTATTCATTTATTCATTTTCATGTGAAACCATATTTATACAGGCCTTTGCAAACTGTTTTACAGAAGACAAGCATAAAGATCCACATACATATGAAAGGTGAAATATACTTCAAGTGAATGCTATATTTGTCTATTTATGATGAATATGAAATATTGTTTTTGTATTTGATGGTGTCACACATATTGAGTGACAGGCAAGGTAAAAACACATTTTGTGAGAAAATATAAGCAGCAGGTTGAACTCAAATTGTTTCCACCACAGAGCAATAAATGAATAAACAAAAAGATAATTGCAGCTTTTTAGATATACTGTAGAACTCAATATAAACTCAGAATTCAATATAAACTCAGAATTATGAGGAAAAAAAGTCACAATTACACCTTTTTATTTTTCATTCCGTGGCAGAAAAAAAAACTGAATTACGAGGTGTTAATTTAGAATTCAGTGGGGAGAAATGTCAGAATTGTGAGATGTAAACTCACTAAAATCTTGCAATTCTGACTGTTTTTCTCTGAATTGAAAAGTCTGATTTGTGAGATAAAAAAAGATAATTGTAACTTTTTAACTTTTTATTCTGTGGCAGAAATCGCCTTCCATACAAATGTGAATATCCCAGAAGCAACCAAAATAATTACTGTGTACATATTTTTTTTCCCAGTCCAGTAGCCTGTTTTGTCTAATGCCTCAAGAATCCAGTTTCAAATAAACTACCAAACGTTCTGCAACACAAATATGTTTACATTCTGAGTGCACAGTGCATATTTGAAATGTTTTTCTACATTCATAAGGTTGTGAATAACTGCTTTTCTATTCTGTAATTCTCACCATGATCTTATCTTTTTTATATATATATAATTGCTATAGCAACACAAGCACCCATTTGTAATGCTAAAACAACCTTTTACACAACTGTATCCTGAATTTTGATGAGAAGCAAAGGCAAAGAGAGTGGGAATTTAGTATAACTACTCAATGTAAAGTAAGTGATAATAATTGCAGGTTTTAGCTCTGTGAGTTGAAGCAAAATTAGAATGGTACCTTCCAGCACTTTTCATTTTCTTGCAGTTCTTTTCTCAGCAGATCCCAACAAATTGTCTTTGAAGAGTGGAAGCCTATTTAGTTGCCACACAGATCAAACTGCTGAGGGTCTCTAGGCATGTGAGTACTGACTCTTGACAACTCATTATCAGTAAAGTGA
>NW_015505561.1:12076-54369 GCF_001515645.1 Sinocyclocheilus grahami | reverse complement strand
GCACTTTAATTTTCACATCACTGCTTCATATTTAAACTGAACACATTTGATGTCGCCAAACAGACCACCCTGTGGGGAGAGAGGTGTAGTTTATTTGGTTAATTTAGAACTTGTTTGGTTAACAGTGGGTGAAGTACAAAAAAAATAAAAAATAAATAAAT
Source organism: Sinocyclocheilus grahami (assembly GCF_001515645.1). Lineage (NCBI taxonomy): Eukaryota > Metazoa > Chordata > Actinopteri > Cypriniformes > Cyprinidae > Sinocyclocheilus > Sinocyclocheilus grahami. Next base: position 54,208 of record NW_015505561.1, on the reverse strand, counting down.
AAAAAGATGTGACATAAAACAAGAGTTGCATGCAGGCTGCATTGGCCAGAGAATCCCTACATCGGCAAATCTTCATATTTTAAACTTTGAAAATATTTTTATGGAAATTGTATGCATCTAAACTAGATTGGCAGCCCCCAATGTGATTATTCATTTATTCATTTTCATGTGAAACCATATTTATACAGGCCTTTGCAAACTGTTTTACAGAAGACAACGAGCATAAAGATCCACATACATATGAAAGGTGAAATATACTTCAAGTGAATGCTATATTTGTCTATTTATGATGAATATGAAATATTGTTTTTGTATTTGATGGTGTCACACATATTGAGTGACAGGCAAGGTAAAAACACATTTTGTGAGAAAATATAAGCAGCAGGTTGAACTCAAATTGTTTCCACCACAGAGCAATAAATGAATAAACAAAAAGATAATTGCAGCTTTTTAGATATACTGTAGAACTCAATATAAACTCAGAATTCAATATAAACTCAGAATTATGAGGAAAAAAAGTCACAATTACACCTTTTTATTTTTCATTCCGTGGCAGAAAAAAAAACAGAATTACGAGATGTTAATTTAGAATTCAGTGGGGAGAAATGTCAGAATTGTGAGATGTAAACTCACTAAAATCTTACAATTCTGAGTGTTTTTCTCTGAATTGAAAAGTCTGATTTGTGAGATAAAAAAAGATAATTGTAACTTTTTAACTTTTTATTCTGTGGCAGAAATCGCCTTCCATACAAATGTGAATATCCCAGAAGCAACCAAGATAATTACCGTGTACATATTTTTTTCCCAGTCCAGTAGCCTGTTTTGTCTAATGCCTCAAGAATCCAGTTTCAAATAAACTACCAAACGTTCTGCAACACAAATATGTTTACATTCTGAGTGCACAGTGCATATTTGAAATGTTTTTCTACATTCATAAGGTTGTGAATAGCTACATATGTTCAAATAGAAAGCAGTGGTTTTAAATTGTAATAATATTTCCCAATAATACCGACGCATTTATCAAAATGACGCAACAGTCATCATGTGGCCATGAGGTGTTGGAGTAAATCTACTCACATGACCTCTTGAAATCCACTCTTAACATCTGCTTCAGGAGAGCGCTGCTGCCTGACCCTTCAGCTCCTCAGTGTCTAGATTGACAAAACAAGAACGTCTTCGTCCTCAGTGTAGCATGTGTGCCAGCATGAAAGACCACTTCATTGGCACACACGTCCGCACACCTTTCTCAAAGCGGAGCTGGCGTTTAACTCACACTCTGAAGTGTGAACGCAAGCTGAGACTACTATCCTGAGGGTGTAAGCATGTGAGTGTGTGAGAACGAGAGAGAACGAGACACCGCGGGGGGTCAGCAGTCACCCAGAGGCTCCTCCATCATTAGTGTAGTCCTTCCTCTTCCTACTGTCACACAGAGAAGAATCACAGTGCCTTTGTTCTGAATCCAGCCATCCAAGCATCTGGCAGCCGTCTGTATCTCCTGACAGAGCAGATTGAGTGTGGCCACCATGCAGCGCTGCTTCCTTTATCTTGACCGACTTGTATCGGTCTGTCAACAGCTCTCTCTCTTGCTCAGTTCTCCCTTAAAAAATAGTTCTTCTGTGTTTTTGTAGCACTTTAGATTCAGCAAAGAAAAACTGTTTTCTGTGCACTGTAAAAAAACAACTAATGATAAATAAACAAATAATTCAGATTGGTTGACAGATGTTTCAAAGTATGATTTTTTTTGTTACAGATTTTTGTTTGTTTGTTTGTATTTATTTATTTATTTGCTGCATGTTTGATTTAGATGTTGAAAGTGAACTTAATTTTATGTTGAAATGACATGAATCATCACATAAATAGACGGTTGAGGTCTAGTTTCCAGCATGCTTTGCAATAGCATCATAGCCATAGCTCGTTAGCATGCTAAGTATAACATATTTTTAAAGTTTTAGGTGAGATTTAAGAGATATGATTTTTTTTAATGTTTTTGAAAGAAGTCTGGTATGCTCACCAAGGCTGCATTTATTTGATCAACAACCATTACTCCAGTCAGTGTCACATGATTTGCAGCACAAGAAACTATTTTTTTATTTTTTATTATCAAACATTTTAATTACTATCATTAACATTTTAAAATAACTGCTTTAAAAATGGAATCTCAATTCGTCGGTCATCACCGATGTGATTTAGGTTTTTTGGGGATTAAAAAAAGGAGTGAATGGATTTTTATCATTGCAGGGTGGTTGTGTCCACACACTGCTAAAACAGATTTATGTGCAAACACCTTGTAAAAGTGAATTTTGCATCCAATGTCCCCTTTAAAAAGAGTTGTGAGATGCTGGGAGGAAAAAAAAAACATTGTGTTGCACTGCAATGGCCAAAGATGTCCATCTGACACGTGTACATACAATTTAAAAAATAGTATAAATCGAAAGTCAGCAAGTGTCCTAAGGGGGCATAATAGACAGGATATATGTCACTGCTGGCATTTTGAAAAGTATATGTAACCACCATTAGCAACATGTGTGCTACATCAGCTTATGTCAACAGGTTAAATCTGTGGCATTTCATTCAATTCTGCATTCCAGATCAACAGCAGACAGTAATTGTTGTGCAACCATGTGGACGAGTCATCGTACGAGGTTACCAAAGAAAAGATTCAGATTCTGGCATAGTGACAGATGTTCAGTGACATTCAGAGGACCGTCTCCAAGGACAGAGTATTTGACAAGCGAGCCTGCTGCAAAGATCTATTATTGAGCCACACAGACCTTGGAATGTAGCGATAAGGACAAAAATCGTTAGGTAAACAATGCATGAATACCACAAGTGCTTTTGCATGAAATTCCAATTGAGTACAGTCCACAGTACCATCTTCTTGATCTCAACAAAAGGACTCAGGAAAAAGTTCTGCACTTCAGCATGAATTGTTTGGATTTTTGCTACGTATTAAGAGTGAACAAGACATTCAGAAGTCAAGTGCTTGGAGCAAAATCATGTGTGATTCAAAAGTGTTCAAAGACTAAGAGAGAACATAAGTCATCCATTTATTTGAAGGTGGGTCTCGTTGGGCAGTAGGAGCCCGTTTGCCGCGGGCGAACAGCGCTCAAACTTATGAGGTCGTCATAGAAACACTGGTTGCATTTTCTTTATGATTTCAAATTTCGGCACTGCTGCCATTTTTTAGGGTTTCAAAGCAGGATGAGAGCCTTACTTGGTCTGAACTAATACATCTGACTCAACAACTAGGGAGGTCTATATCTGTTCAGGTTTGGAGTAAAACAATTCAACCAATTGGTTCTAGAAGACTAAAAAGACTTGAGGTTTGGGTCCAAACCCACTTCCCTTGCACTGAACACAACACTCCAACATTCACACACTTCTTTATTTTTTAATGAAGTCCCTATAAGTGAGAAAGATACCTTCTACAGAAGAGAAAAATAATGAGCAGTTGTGTGTGTGTGTGTGTGTGTGTGTGGTAGTGTAAATGTTTAATGTTTGCTCAGGGGGCTATTTCCAGCTATCACGGACTGACAAATAAATAGATCTAGGAGAGTGAATTTGAAAAAGAGGAGTGTGTGTGTAAGTTGAGGCATGTAAGAAGTGCTGATACTGATCAAAGACAACATCTAACATCTAATTAAGTTAATTTGCTGCACTGCAAATAGGAAAACATGTGGAAGAGAGAAAGTGAGGAAATAACCAAGGAAATAGAGAAAAGGAAAAAGTGAAATGAAAGATTTGCATGCATTAGTTTAGCAGGTACTTTTATTCCAACTAACTTACGAAAAGAAGGTGAACAACAAGAAAAGAGAAATAAAATGTTTTTTTAAAAATAGCAAATTAAAGCATGAAATGCAACCTAAAGAAATAAACCGTCACTGTAAAAAACAAGAAAATACTATTTTGGTCTTTCTACTTCAAAATGTCATGTTTAATTCAATTGTTACTTGCCTTGCCTTCGTTGTAATTAATTGTGAAACTATCAATTTCTGAGTGAAAATTATTTCTATATAAAAATATAGAAATAAATGAAAAATATTCAACATTACATAATATGATAAACATTACAAATATTATAAACATTACAAATATGATTTTGATGTTTCGAAACTTTTTTTGCACGAATATATTCATCCTTGAAATGTTCTAATATGATAAGAAACGTGAACATAAACTGTTGTGATTGCATTTCTCTGGCTGTCTTCACAGTGTCCTCTAATTTACAATAACAGATTTGTTGTCAGATCCAATATATATTTAGTGTACAAAAACTCGTCAATAGCTCAACATGAATAATGACATTTTAATGTCTTTATTTACAACTCTGCCAAATGTGCTTTGACAGTTTTATTGTGGTGATGGCAGGGAGCCCAACGTACATTATAATCAACTATGAAAGAAATGCTCTGACACTGGAATGCTGCAGAGACTCCTTGACAGGGAATAATGCAGAGCACAGGATTCCCGACAAAACCCGGGATTCACACAAAACGAACTAGCTTTTAATTCCTGGTCAAGGACAGGTCATGTAACCACAGCTCAGTGATGGACATAATACACTCTTTTCATCTGAAAGCTTGTAGAGTCGGCAAACAGTTTGGATGGCTAATTAACCCAATGAAAGACAACATTCACCGCTGACGGTGGGCACAAAAGCGTATACCCGGTTGTACTGTATGCGGTGCTTCGCCAGGCTGTGTTAACGTCATGTCATGGTTCCATCAACAAGAAGAATTATTGATCTTGGCAAGACTTGAGAGGCAAAGGTAGATACAGTATAGTGAAGCCTATCCTCATCAATATTCCCCCTGCTGCAATCATATTGGCCCTCTGGGAGCAGACGGATGCAACGTTGAAACCACGAACACGTCCAACATATGTAATTATGAAGCACATACTTCATAAATGTTTGATGTGTGGAGAGACGGAAAGCAAGATCTGGAGCAATTTTTATCATATTGTTCTGTAAGCGGTTGTCGTACCTTATCATAAAACAGAGAATTCCGGTCGTCAAATATGACTGGTCAAGAACACTTGAGGGCATTTTACACTTGTAATAGTTAACCCTGCATATTCTAAACCCTGGGTAAACAAAATCCTAGGTTATTTTGCTTCATGTTTCATACTGTTCATAATTTACCAGGGTTAGCCATTAATCATACATGTTCATAAAGTGACCTTTTACGCTGTACATCACTAAACCCAGTGTTAACGTTCTTATTTGCATGCTGACTGGCCGAACGCAGCACACAACCTTACGTTTTCGGCTCAAGCACTGCACATCCTCATATTATATTGCTGACAAGTATTCCAGAACTGTACTTTTCAATGGACTACAACGGTTAGAATAAAACTAACTCCTGGAGTTTTTTCTTCACTCCAATTCATGTGTTTTTTGTCACCATTTGACATTTTTCCACTCAAACGGTGAAACGACTGTTTATACAATGTGTAGTGTTTCCGTGATTGTCCAAAGCATATTCATATGAACCACATGATTGAGTGTAACATTCTAACACCACATAATTTCACACTGTACTAGTTTGGCATTTGGGAATTAATTACTATTACATAACCCCTGGTAAAAAGTGAAAAAACCTTACAAGTGTGAAATGTACCTTTAACCGGGGTTAAAAGTGGTTAGAACGTAGATAACCCAGGGTTCTGTGCAGTGAATCACTTCACTTGTCTGAGTATACACATTCCAGACTGACTGTCAGTCTGTTTTAATGGTGGGGATTTTGCAAAGTCACCAAATCATTCCTTCACCAAGTTCGTTCAAATATAATGATTCTTCCAGGAACTAAACAAGTCTGGCTGCATCCGAAAATGCATATTTGCATATATTATAAAGTAGGTAACTCTTCTGAGTAAGTAATTACTTTGTTTAAAATAATAATAATAATAATAATAAAAAGTGTTATATATAGTATGAATGTGTGTAGTATTAATGTAATCAGATTTAGGCTACTACATTCATCATATTGTCATTGTCATGTGACCTGTCAGCCTCAGTTGCGTCGCTTCACTGCCATTCACAAATCCTCTCCAGTTGCCTCATGGGATAGAAAAGTGTCCATTGGAAATTCAGAATCTCACCAGAAGTACTAAGTCATCCGGGTACTTTACTATTTTATGATTACTGTGAATTTGAACATACTCTTTTCACATACTGTTTTTCACCTACTACTGTCTTTGGGGTGGTTGAGGTGCTATATAACACCACTGCCATACAAAGAACCCGTTAAGCCACTGTATAGTTCTTTAAAGGTTCTCTAACTCTCTCAGATTCTTAGTTTATTTGGGGAACAGATTAAAAACGACATTAAAATACAGTGCATTTCCTGAAGATAACGTGGTTCTAAGCCTCCAAGGCTCCCCTATAAGGAAGTATTCCAAGGCCCCCATATGAGACTTTTTTACTTCAGAAAAGCATAAAAGTGATTCAAAACAGCATTTGCCATTGTAGTAAATTCCCATTCATAGTAAACATGTGAGAGTGGAGTAACATATCTAAAATCTACGGAGGAGAATGGGGTTCCTCTTGTGGTTCTACATAGCACCATTTGACAAAGGTGCTGTATAGCACCTTTAAAGATAGGAGCTGTATAGCACTTAAAGTGGTTCCCCTATGATTACAAGCCAATGAACCACATTTAGTGCTATTTAGCACCATTTTTGTTTAGAGTGCAGCCAATGTCTTTATGAGTGTCTTTATCCAACCATTTCACTCAAAAACACCAATTTATTCAGGAATGAAACAACACTTTGTGTTGCAATGGTTCTGCAGTGGCTTCATTTGAAACTTGTTTGTTGGCCAGGTAAAAACTGTAAAACTGTCAACAGTGTCTAAAATGGAAGTTAGCTAACTTCTTGATTATTAAACTGTTGTGTATTATACATCTATTTCATGTATTTCATTTCATTTAAATTACATCTATTTCATCTATTGTCAAGTGAGGTTTTTAATTCTTCCCCAACTGAAAGGGTTAAGACATTAAAAATCCACTTAGCAGTTATCAGTAGGCTACAACAAGCTGCTAAAGATCAGTTATCAGCAAAGACAATCGTCAGACGGTCATTAATGCAAATAAATAAAGACAAAAATACCTAAAGGCTTTGTGGCTGACAGTGTGATTCACAAACAATGTTTCTCTCTATACTATTTCTTTTCCAAATTAACCGCAGGTCTCTTGAAAAGCAGCTTGTGGCTGAAGTGAAAATGAAGGTGTCATGTCAGATCACAGAAGGTGTGGGAAATACAATGCAAAATTGCCGGCAAGAGAAAGTTCAAAAGAGACAGAAGGCGGAGGAAAAAAATAAAGATAGGGAGAGGTTTAGGTTAAAAATAAAAGCAAAAATGAGAGAGAGGAGGCTGTGACAGACTAGTGTATGAAAGCTCAGACAAAGAGGAGAAACAGTGCCCTCTCCTGACGCCTTCCACATCTGGGTGTGTCGATGGAGGAAAGTTTAGTGTCAGTGCTGTGAAATATTAGTCTTTCTGACTTTTAACCTCTTACAGAATATTATATTGCTGTTCTATAAAGTCCAGACCAGGCCTACGGCTGCAATCTTCCTGCTGCAAAACGTACGGAAGTTACGCTTTCAATTTTGAAATGGTTTAGAGAAGCTGAGAACACAGCACAAGTTTAATTATGTGACCTTGCCAAAAACATCACTAATGTGGACAATGCTTTTCACAAAAAGCATCTTAAAAAGCAAAAATGCCTTTGTAGTTAACAGAATTTATTAGCATTAACACAAGAGACCTGCTTTGGGTTCAAAAGGTTCACTGACCTATTTGTAATCTCATCTGGATTGATTGTGCTTGGGTTTACTCATTAGTATGGCTTCATTTACCCATAATTCAGTTTGAAGAAGGTGCGATAGACTGAGTGTCCAGAAAATGTAATCTGTGTGAAACTGCTCCTGCCTTTTCCGAGGTCACCTTCAATCTGCTTGAGGGATTCAGACATAACCGCTTACGAGTGAAAATACAGCGAGGAAGAGAGAGAGAGATGAAATCTGGAATGGTCTGCTCAAGATTGGGTTTATACAGGAAAATAGTTTTATTGCTGTGTTAAAGTAGGTGTTGCAGAGTTTAGTGTAGAAAGTAAATAAAAGATGACTCAAGCAATATTCAAAGATATACAGCTTGTACTTTCAGCCTAGCCTTTGTGCGGCTCTTAACAATCAGTCGCCAAATGTAAAATAAAGCAGCGTACTAAAATGGCCCAACTTGGGCAGTTTTACATAAGTAAGCATTTTAAAAATAGTAAAGACGTTATTGTTTTAAACCATAACTATGTAATGAATTATGTCTGTTTTGACTCTTGATGCTGATTGTTCAAAACAGCATTCAAGCAATGGTGCAATACACATTATTATATTTATGACACAAAACACACAGTATATATCACCACACAGAACCCATAGAAATGCATTCAGTGACTTGAATTAGTGGAAATATGGTGCTTAAATTATTTTGGCACATTATTGCTGAAATAAATTAAGAAAAAATAAAATAAGTAAATGTATTAATCTAAACAATAATATACAAAAACATCTAAATATTGGCCTTTTATTAAATACAAAAAAAACGTAATAAATAAAAAATGTAATGTTCAAACCTTGACCTTTTTAATAATTATTAAATATAGCTACATATAAATCTAAATAACATTTTGTTCATCTTGACGTATTTTCATTTAAACATATATATTTTTTAAATTCATTTAAACTATATTCTTTATCTTGGTACTTATAAAAAAAACACTAAATAGAACGTCTCTAGGTTACGTATGTAACCATGGTTCCCCGAGGGAACGAGATGCTGCGTCGAGTCGCTTTGGGAACGCCCTTGCGTGACCGCGTTCTGAAGCACGTGTCAAATCCGTCCAATGGAGCAGCGAGACATCACGAGCAGGGTGACGTAAGCACCAGAAGGCATAAAAGCGCATACGGCCGGGCGCAAACCAGCTTCGATGAAGTAGCACCTGCAGGGATGCAGGGAGTATGGCAAAGAGATGCAGCGTCTCATTCCCTCGGGGAACCATGGTTACATACGTAACCTAGAGACGTTCCCCTTCAGGAACTCGAGCTGCGTCGAGTCGCTTTGGGAACGAGAATACCCACTGCGCCATACTACCAAGTCCCTGCCTGTGTGTGTATCCTATGAGCACATCACGAAGAGAGAACTTGGGAACCTGAGGTAGAAGCCGGGTCTAGGTTGTAAAAGCGGACAAAAGTATGGAGAGGACCAGCCCGCCACAGCACAAATGTCCTGCAAGGCCACACCCAAGCTGAAAGCCTTGGAGGCCGCCATACTCCTGGTCGAGTGCGCTCTGACCCCCATAGGTGACGGGAGGCCAGAGGACTCGTAGGCTAGTGAGATGGCCTCGACCACCCACCTACCCATAGTCTGCTTGGTCGCCGGAAATCCCTTCTTTGGCGGACCAAAACAAACAAAAAGCTGATCTGCCTTACGCCACGGGGCAGCTCTGTGTGCGTAAGCGTCCAGTGCTCGAACTGGACAGAGCAGATTAAGCATTGCTTGGCCTACTTCCTGGTACGGAGGAGGACAGAATGCCTTAAGTACTATGGGCCCTGGTGAAGAAGTGGGCACCTTAGGGACATACCCGGCCCTCGGGTAAAGGAATGCCCTAACCATGCCTGGAGCGAACTCCAAGCATGAAACAGAGAGTGCCTGAAGATCCCCGATCCTTTTTAGTGAGGAAATAGCGAGGAGAAAGATGGTCTTGAGCCTGCGCAACTTGACCGAACTTCTTCTATGGGTTCAAAGGGGGCATTGCATGAGCCCTCCAGAACCACAGCCAGGTCCCATGAGGGGACCTTGGTGCGCTGTACTGGCCTCAGCCTCAGGGTGCCACGGAGGAAACGAGTGGCAAGTGGGTGTCTTCCCAATGATTGACCACCCAGAAGGGCGTGGTAAGCAGCTAAGGCCGCCACGTATACCTTCAGAGTGGAGGGAGATAACCCTGCGGAGAATCGCTCCTGCAGAAACTCCAGAACTGTACCAATTGGGCAGTTGACTGGGTCCTGCAGTCACTGTCCGCACCATGAAGCGAAAAGTTTCCACTTCAAGGCATACTGTTTCCTAGTGACGGGAGCTCTAGACTGGAGTATAGTCTCAACAACCTCAGTTGAGAGACCAGATGCTAGGAGCTGTGCCCCCTCAGGGGCCATGCCCACAGCTTCCATAACTCCGGGCGGGGGTGAAGAATGGCACCCCCCGCCTGAGAGAGGAGGTCCCTCCTGATCGGAATCTCCAGCAGGGAGCCGTCGAGGAGAGACACCAAGGCCGAGAACCAGCTTGTACAAGGGGCGCGAACACAGACCCCCTGCCGATTGATGTAGGAGGTCACCGATGTGTTGTCTGTGCGGACAAACACATGATGCCCCCTTAGGTCTGGAAGGAAGTGTGTCAGAGCTCGAAACACGGCCAGCATTCCCCGGCAGTTGATGTGCCAAAGAGATGATGGCCTTCCCACAGACCCTAGGCAGAGCGGCCACTCATGACCGCTCCCCAGCCCGTGAGAGAGGCATCCGTCGTTAGCCTTACGCGACGACAAGGAGCCCCTAACGTCAGGCCTTGAACCAGGAACCAACGTTTCTTCCACATGTCTAAGGCACGTAAGCATCGCCGCGTGGGGAGAGATAGCTCGCAAGCGTCTGCTCCACCACTGGCATCGCCCCATATACCTTATCATTCAGCCCCACGATGTTCTTTGAATAATTCGAGACTGTGGGGCTGTAATACGGGATGAGTACGGTTTCTCCCACGATCTTGACACCTCAGCATGGATATCGGGGAAAACGGAAGGCTCCCGTTGTGAAGGCTGTGATCTGGATTCAGAACATGCTCGTCTAATTATTTTTAGGACGAGCGTCCTGTTTCTAGGCTGGCCAAACGATATTTTATTTTGGCGCGAAACACACCCCATAATCACGAATCACACCTCATACGCGAGGGAGTGTTGTGGCAAGTCCACAGTCTCCTCTGTCTCGACACTCATCACATCCACCTCGGAGGAGGAAGATAGATGAAGCATCTGGCTCTCTCTCTTGGGGTGGGGAGGGGGAGAAACCGCGAGAGAGAGCCGCGGATCTAGAGGGTGAGGACTGAGAAAAGGACGAGCCCGTCTCGGATCCCTCCGCTAAATCCACCCGCGATCCCCACGACAACAGTCTGCGCTGTGCCTCGGCAACAGCAGGACCACTGCCAGCGGGATCGCGAGCCTGGCCGCTCTCATCAAACGCAGCAAGTTGAGAGCGGAGCGTGCACAGCGAGAGCTCGCAGTGATGACAATCAGCTGCTCGAAAGCTGACCGTGCATGCTCCGCTCCTAAACAAACGACACACAAATCGTGTGTATTCCCTGCCGCCAGATATCGTGGGCAGGGAGAAACACAGCGTTTGTAATGCCGTTCGCTCGCCATAGCTTTCTCATTGTTTTATATATATGAGTGCTTGTACGGACAGACAACAGTAAATAAACCGACACATACACAGAGCGCTACTGAAGGGCAGAAGCTGGTTTGCGCCCGGCCGGATGCGCTTTTATGCTTTCTGGTGCTTACGTCACCCTGCTCGTGACGTCTCGCTGCTCCATTGGACGGATTTGACACGTGCTTCAGAACGCGGTCACGCAAGGGCGTTCCCAAAGCAACTCCACGCAGCTCGAGTTCCTGAAGGTGAAGTCTAGCTGTAACTCTCATTTTGTAACATTAAATCTAAATCCACATTAAATACTATATCCTATCTATATCAAATACAGATTGTATATGTAAAAACAAATATGAATGTAAGAGTAAGATCTAAATCTGGTAAGCTAAATTTAGTAAACTGAAAAGCAAATTTGGGCAGTTTTTTGTTGCTAAATCACACAAAATTGGCTATTTTTTTCAGTATCTTTACACGGATATACTAACACATGCACAAAAATTGTCAGATGACAGTGTGCTTGCACCATATTTGATGGGAAAGCAAGGTTAGTCTTCATGGTCAAGTGATGTATTTGATCAGTGGGGGATTTCTGTCCCTTTGTGGGCTGCTATGTGCATACACACATGAACCCCATAATAACAGTATTTGCTATACACCCTCCATTCTCTCTTCCTCCATCTGCACCTCTTAAAATATCTCACTGTATTTATCTTCAATACACCTTAAATACAGTAATTTACACACACATGCACAACATCTCTGATGGGTGACCTGTAATGTCCAGTGGAAGTAAGAGAACTGATTTTCTACCATGCTATAAGGCACAAGAGAGAGAAAGAGAAAGTGTCCACACGGCTCTTTACAGTCATACTACACCTGCGGTCAAGTGAATGGATATTCAGAAATAAACATCGCCGGAGTCAGTCGTCTTGTACAGAGAGCTACTTTCATGCACTATAATCATTCACACTGTGTTCCCGTCGCTCTCGCTGGGTTAAATATACACCTGAAGTGTCATATCTGACTGATATCACTCCGACATTACCATTCAGCAGGTTCAGCGTACTGGTGCAGACAGACTCAGAAGTGGTTGAGTGAACAAAACTGTGTTGATTGTGTCTGCTGCAATTACACTAAATGGCAGTGTGTGTACATGTGTTCTGCTGACTTTTTTTCAAGATGAAGCGGGTTTGTGGGTTAAAATCTATATGTGCACCTTTAATGAAAACTAACATTACATTTACATGACAGACACTCACATACACACAGAAAATGGTCTTGTTTCATGCAGCCAGACTTTCTGCATAAGTCATCTGACCGATGTGTAAATCAAAAACCACTGTAATATATATGCCACATATTCATTTACCACATAGAAATACCACAAATTAATAAGATATGTTATTTAAAATATATTATGTATAAAATATATTTTCTGAATATTTTTAAATGTCCATTAATGTAAGATCTTACATTACCGCTGGCTAATTGCCACTTTCGGGATCTGAAGGAATGTTTGGAAATTGTATAAAATGGATTCTGAATATTTCTAAACATTAATATATATTTTAGCCTACTGAAGCTGTATTAACACTGTTAAGATTTTGGGCTGTATAACAGTTTACATTAGTTTTAAATAAATTACTAAACTGATGTTATGCATGTCAACTAATTTGTTCAAGGGCAGGTCATCGCCCTTGAATCATCAATAATAGATTGCAGTTTTTTTAAAAAGCAGCTCTTGCTGTGTTTGCATGCAATATGAAAAAGACGGTCAGTGAACGTAGACCGTGAATGAGATTTTTGGGGTTTCCTGGGGTTAAATACCTTGCTCAAGCTCACAATGGTGGGTCACTCATTGATGGGATCAAAGCAGCAACCTTCTGGTTACCAGCCTTGAGCTTTAAGCACCACACCACACGACGATCATCAAAAAGACTCAAATTAGTATCCTACACACATCATTACTCGACTAGCATCTAAATAAAACAAAAGAAAGGGATGTTCATGAATGCAAATTGGAAGAATCTATTTTTAAGCTGTATTTGGCTCAGCTGCAGGGTCCTAGAGCCCTGTGGGATCAGAGAGGGAGGTACAGAAAGAGAGAGGGGCACACGTTCCTCCTCTTTTCTCCAAATGTCCTGTAGGTGTCTGTGTTAGAAGCGTGTGTGGCAGACGGGAATAGGTTTGTTGAGGAGTGTAGGGCCAGAGATTCTGCCAGCACATACTGGCAGCACGTAGATTTAATTACAATCACAGTATGGCAAACACTAAATGGCCACAGGCTACATACACCCCGTTTCATCAACACTTTATCTCCTTCTTTTCTTTATCTCCCACAGATGGAGACGCTTTCTTTTGGCACATTGCACTAATAGGGCAGAAAACAGGGCCTAAAACTTTTAAGAAATTAAGTTTTTTTTTTTTCTTTTTCAAAAAATGGCTTATTGGCTTATAAATGGAAAATATTGACCGTCACCTTCGTACTGATCGAGAGGAGGTAAAAATAAATATTATATGAGCAATTTATTCCTCTTCCTGACATCCTGCAGAGATGGCCAATAGATGATCTCAAACATATAATAGCCAGATCCTGTTCTGCATAGAATTTAAAAAGTGTCATCAGACATCACAGTATGGCAAACACTAAATGGCCACAGGCTACATACACCCCGTTTCATCAACACTTTATCTCCTTCTTTTCTTTATCTCCCACAGATGGAGACGCTTTCTTTTGGCACATTGCACTAATAGGGCAGAAAACAGGGCCTAAAACTTTTAAGAAATTAAGTTTTTTTTTTTTCTTTTTCAAAAAATGGCTTATTGGCTTATAAATGGAAAATATTGACCGTCACCTTCGTACTGATCGAGAGGAGGTAAAAATAAATATTATATGAGCAATTTATTCCTCTTCCTGACATCCTGCAGAGATGGCCAATAGATGATCTCAAACATATAATAGCCAGATCCTGTTCTGCATAGAATACTACTACTAGAAATACCAGCTAAAAATAAGTTCAGATACTCCCAGCATGAGTGGAGGTAAATGTTTGGTGACACTTTTACATGTAAATCAGTATTGTTTGGGGTCACTGCTTTAGTCTGTGTTTGTGTGCACAGGGTCCCGAAATAACCTTTCAGATGGATACACTAATTAAAGCTGTGAAAACCCTGTGTGTATTACATGATCTGTCTAAGCTGCCAGTGAAGTGACTGTAGCAGTATCACGGTTCAGTCATAGTATCAGATAGCAATATGACTATGGACTATGGTGCCATTAAATTATATATTAAAAGATACTTAAAAGGACAGATAGACAAATGGACGGATGGATGACTCTCTATTGCACCTGCATATTCCAAATAAAACAGAGAAACAAAAGTGGTGTGCAGCTACATCTTTCCCTCTCCAGTTAATACTGCGATCACTGCTGGAAGACATAGGTCAACAAATGCTTCCTGTTAAAGCTAAAAAGAGCTCCAAAACACAAGAGTCTTTCACTGTGACTCTCTCATCAGTAACAGCCTCCCAGGAACATCAGACAAGATGTAAAAATACCATCTAATTCTGGCCGAACAAAACAACATCTCTGACTGTGTTGTGAAACGGGTGGCATTGTGACACCATCTCTGTTCCATCTATCCACCTAATTTGAGACTGCTCTGGTACTTTAGCTGCCTAGCGTCAGTGCACAATCTCATTATACAGACTGGGCCAAGCCGGAGGCTTGAAAACTCAACTGATTGGCCTTTTTTCTGCTCTTAAGTAAGGCAGAATAATACAGACACACCGCAGCCAAGGACAGCAAGCGCACCTGTCGCTCTTGTCATGCCAACATGGGCCTTTTAGACGCTAACAAGCTAGCGTTTGGCAACATTTACATTCATTTAACTTTCCCCACTGCATGCTGGGAGATATAATTAGGGGAAGAATGAAGGGGCCACACGAGAACACCATCACAGATGACAGCACTAGAAACTAAAACGCTGGGGTTTTAGCACCAAAATGAGATGTGATTGGATCTAATTTGAGGGGAGACAGAAAAACTGAGTGGTACAGGCTCAAAGAGATACAGTTTTGTGTATGCTGGGGGGGGGGGGTAGAGTTACAGGCTAAAATCTGTCTGTCTAGACCAGCTAAGCCAGTTCACCAAATCACTTGACTTAGCTGAGATATTTCAAAAGTGTATCTTGTTCTTCCATTAAGATGCTAATCCAGTTTTGCTTAAAATTTCAATTAATTTTAGTGAACTGGTTCATTCAGATGGACAGACAGATGGATGGATGGATGGACAGAATGAATGGATGGATGGAACGATAGAATGACAGATTGATAGACAATTAGGCAGGCAGGCCAGGGAGGGATGGACGGATGGATGGATGGACGAATGAATGGATGGATGGAACGATAGAATGACAGATTGATAGACAATTAGGCAGGCAGGCCAGGGAGGGATGGACGGATGGATGGATGGACGAATGAATGGATGGATGGAACGATAGAATGACAGATTGATAGACAATTAGGCAGGCAGGCCAGGGAGGGATGGACGGATGGATGGATGGACGAATGAATGGATGGATGGAACGATAGAATGACAGATTGATAGACAATTAGGCAGGCAGGCCAGGGAGGGATGGACGGATGGATGGATGGACGAATGAATGGATGGATGGAACGATAGAATGACAGATTGATAGACAATTAGGCAGGGAGGGATGGATGGATGGATGGATGGACGGACGGATGGATGGATGGATAGATAGCAACAAAAACACCTCCGTCACAAACATGGCAACCTAAAATGGCAACATTTTGTTTTTATTTTACACGTATATTTATTAATTTAGCAGATGCTTTTATCTAAAGTGACTTACAAATGAGGAATAATACAACACAAGTGATTCATCCTGCATTGATTGTGTTATATAATGCATGTCAAGTCTTCTCCTCAGTAGAAATAAAGTCTATTCATCAAGATTCACTAGAGATGAAGAAACATTACTATTATTGATATGATGGCTTGGAAGTAGCACTCCTGAGAGCCACATAAACACTTTATGCTAAAACCCAGTTGCTAATGTGAGAAAGAAACTACTCGCATTCAAAACAGGAACAAAAGCATAATTTAGATTCACTTTTCTGAACAATGAAGAGGAACAGAAGGGGCTCTAATAAATTTATACAATGGAAAGTTTTAAACTTTAACACTGTGTCTATAGACTAGATATGAACAACATGTCACAATGCATGTTACAATGCAGCAACTTGTGATGGTTTTGGATTTTTACCTTCTTATTGAAATGATATTTTGGACTCATATTTACCCCAAATTGCAAAACTATAGTGTATACACAATTATAGATAAACTGACATTGTGTACGATTATTTCAATATAAAATAAACTACGCCAATAAACCAAGTTTAACCAAATAACCATTTTTTATAATCATTTTTATTGATAATAAAATAATTTTTAATAATAATTTTTATTGTTTACCAATAAAATTATATTATGGGGATAAAGAGGATGAGACAATATTTTCTTTTGTATCACAAGAACTGGATGAGCTATATTGAAAGATGTTGTAAAATAAAGCACAACTTTTGACACA
Organism: Sinocyclocheilus grahami; assembly: GCF_001515645.1. Classification (NCBI taxonomy): domain Eukaryota; kingdom Metazoa; phylum Chordata; class Actinopteri; order Cypriniformes; family Cyprinidae; genus Sinocyclocheilus; species Sinocyclocheilus grahami. Next base: position 37,124 of record NW_015505561.1, on the reverse strand, counting down.
CATAGCTGAATTCTATATTGCTTGACAATCACTTGACTTGAATTGTTTGTGTAGATTAATAAATGTAACAATTTATTTAACACTGTATCATATGCTATAGGCGCCTTTTTATCAAAGCAATAAGATATGTGATGCATTACAGCAGTTTTACAATGGTTAAAGGGTGTCACACATGCATCAGCTATTTTACAGCGGTTTCAGCTGTTTTATTATGCCAGTTCTAAAGTACCATATTTTCTATTTTATGTAATCATATATTCATCACTGCTGTTCCTGGAGTTCAATAAAGCATGCTCTAAATCCTGCCTACTTTATAGCACACAACCACTGTACAAAGCCAGCATGTCCAAATGTATTAAAATGAAGTGTCATCAAAAATAACTGACTAACGTATCAAATGCAAGTCAACATCCTATTTACCTTCCACAAGGTAAAATCCTTCACATCACCTTTGTGAACATGTGAAGATGAGTTATTGATCCAAAGGTGTCATAAAGCACACAGCGATGTGTGCGTAGTGTGTGTGTGTGTGTGTGTCGTGTGTGTGTGTGTGTGTGTGTGTGTGTGTGTGTGTGTGAAGCAGTCTGAACCGTCACCTCTTGACCTGTCCTCTTCTTCCTCAAACACTCAAACAAACACACATCAGTGTTCATCTTTCATTTCCTTCCCTCCTGACAGTCTCAAAGCCATATATCAAAAACACAGTGATGAGGAGTGCTTAACTATATGTACCCATGCAGAAAAGAAGCCTTGAGAAAACTTTTGAGTTCAAACAGCTCATTGAAATGAATTGCCCAAATGAACTGATTCACTAAAATCAATGGGACTTCCCTAAACCAATTGAGCAAGAGTGTGTTTGACTATTGCATCACCTCACATAGCTGTAAGGCTTCATGCACAGGTTAATGTGACAAAATACAAGCTCTTTTCAAGCTATACTGTAGCTAATTACCGGAAAAGCTAAGCTATTCTGAAAACAGCTAAACTACATCATTTCAGAGAGTGCGTTTGATCAGGTGCCTCAGTTTGTTCGCCCTTAAAGCTGCATGTGCTGTACAGTCTGACATAAACTCCAGCAATAGCGTTTTGTCATGCAACACTGCTATTTGTTTAGTAAAGGAGCTTGTTACTGAAAAAAAGAGCTATTTTGAAAACTAGCTGAGCTACTGCCATGCTACTGAAAATGTATTTAAGTTATTAGTGTTGCTACTTTTAGCCAGTCACTCAACAGCACTGTACGCACAATGGCTCTGATAGAAATTTCAACTACAGAATCACATGACTTGCTCCACCACTGACTACAAATCTTCCAGTATTCATATGCACAATTTAAGGCTTCTTCATGTTTACCGTTTCTGACAAACTGTTTCTCTCGCTCTCTCTTAACTGCTTTCTTTGTCTTGCCGTCTTCCTTCTGTTTTGGCCTTAACCCCCATTTTCTTCTCTGAATAACAATATTTCCGCTTCAAGAGAAAATATGGCCCTATGCGGATGAAGGTGACTGCACCCTGGGTCTATGGGACGTGATTCTATTCTCTCTGAGTACGAATGTGCGCACGCATGCCCGCGCGTGTGTGTGTGTGTGTGAGAGGGAGAGAGAGAGAGAGAGAGAGAGAGAGAGGAAGTCAGAGCTAGAGAATGAATGAAAAAGAGAAGTGTAAATTTCCCCATTTGCAGAATACATCTCACAACTGCATGAATGAAGTGGCTGAAGTTTATGTTCTAATATGTTGTAATATTGTATTAGGATTTTGCTAGCCTTGAGTTTTACCCAGAGGATCAGTACACCAGAATGAAAGCAGAGAGTGTTACATCAATATTTCTATTACTGAACGTGTTCGTAAAACCTCACCATTATTGTCCTCGAGTCCCAAGGGTGGTGTGGGAATACTATATCCTGTAACAGATCTTTGGATCGCTGTAATTTTGCATTTTGCTCGGAGCTCTAGGGATTAAAAAAGCTTTATTTTACAGAATCAAAACCTAATTGTCAGTATTATGAGGAAAAGAGAATGTACTTACTGCTTTGGAGACAAACACCCTGTTGACAACTATACTTCATGTGAAGAAAGATTCATCCACCTTCCCTCCGGTGTTTATTTGAAACACTTTTTAATTTAGTTTATTCATAATTCTTGTCTTTTGACAAATATTTGTATTTTGTCAGCATTTTGTTAGGTCATATTCATGCACTTCAGTTTATTTTACTCTGACTATTTTAATTTACAATAATATATATACATATACATAATTTTATATCAAGTGTTATTTTAGTTTATTTTTATATACTACTATAGTCTATTACTTATTAATCTTTTAAATTAGCTTTTATTTTTACATTTTCACTTTTAAGTTTACTTTAATTTTCAGTCACTTTGTAATATGCTTTCATCATTTTTATTAAGTTTTTTTTATATTTCTATTTAGCTTGTATATATTTTTTATTTATTTATTTCACTTTAAGTTTTAATCATTTAAGTACTTCAACGTAAACTTATTTTAAGTTTGCTGCCAAGGCAACATTTCTCATTTTAATTTACATTTATCTAATAATCTAACGGTTATCTAATATTTATTTCATCTCTATTTCAATTTTTAAAAATTATTATTACATCTTAGTTTATAATAACAACACTTTTTACATCTTTAAAAAAATTAATAAATAGTAAACTAATAATAATAATTTTAGTTTATGATAAACCAAGTAATTGTGTAACATCCATGGATGTAATAGAAGCCAGTACTAAAAGAAAAAACACAATAATAATGGGAACTTGCTGCTAGCAGCACCTCAATCTCTGGGCCTATCACAATCTGACCTTCTCTTACCAGGCATGACACCACGCCGCATTTGTTTCAAACACCCTGGACTTTTGCTAGCCCTTCCTGGACACTTTATTTCCGGTCATCGATGAAATAAATGCATCTCACAGTTGTGTCATGTTATTCTCATAGAGTCTGTCCTGACTCTCTGCTATTGGCTTCACTGGAAAGGAATAGTTCACCAAATTCATTGAACAAATCTAAATTTTTAATTTTGGTGAACTGATTCAAAAGAGTCACTGAGATAAATCAAAATCCATAATGTAAGTTCCAAAAGAAATGCTGAATCAATCTTCTACGAATAAATCTTTTTGGTGAACTAATTCAAAAGATTTGCTGAGATATTTTAAAATCCATTCAATTAGAATCAATTCGATTTTTATGTTTTTGAAAGAAGTCTCTTACACTCACCAAGAGTCCAATTATTTACTCAAAAATACAGCAAAAAACAGTAATATTCTGAAATATTTTTACAATTTAAAATAATTGTTTTCTATTTTAATATATTTTAAAATGTAATTTATTCCTGTAATGCAAAGATGAATTTTCAGCATCATTACTCCAGTCTTGATCCTTCAGGAATCATTCTAATATGCTGATTTGTTGCTGAATTGCTGTATTCTTTGACAAATAGAACGTTCAACAATTCATTATTTGAAATTCACTTTTGATTAATTAAATGCATCCATTCTGAATACAATTTTACTCACCCCAAACTTTTGAATGCTACCATAAGTAGTTTCAAATCAGTGATCAATTTTTTTTTGGTGAAGCGATTTAAAAGAGTCGCTGAGATGAATCAAAATGCTAAAATCAGAACAGCTTTACATTGCATTTTTTTAGTAGCCAAAGGAAAAATGTTCTAAATTGTTTGTGTTTATCTCGCAGAAAGCAATCCCATCATGCTGAAATTGCAGCAGTGCGGATCATCCATCTATCTGTCCTGGTTTCTTTCTGCCTTAATTCATATAAATAAACAAAGCTATATGTCTCTCGGTTATCTTCTTGATGTAGACTCTGACAGATATTCTCCTTCATTACAGCGTACATATGCCAGACTGCAGCTAAGCAAACATAGCATTCGGTTGCAGGGAAGAGATCACACATTAGGTCAGCATTATTTATTTGTCCGCAGCTTAGATGTAGTATACTTCCAAGGTGCTATATATATACATGACACAATCACCTCAGCCTAATGTCAATAAAGCATTATGGAAAGAGATTGCAGTGCAACGAGCCGGAGGCTATGGCTATGTATGTACACATACTTTGTTTGCATTATGTGATTTGACAGAGATTACGTAGCTCACCTTGTATCAGAGGAATGAGTATGATATGTGGAAATTAATTATTAAAAACAAGAAGAAAGAGGAATACTGCAGTCCAGTCTCACAAGAGAAACGTTGCTGTACCATCAAAACATCACTGTAGTGCCATTTTTCCTAGTTTTGAAGGAGTCTGAATGATGTAGAGATTATTTGCTTGTTTGATATGTGAGTGGTTATAACCACAGTCAAATGAGGAATCCTTTGTTTAGTAATTTACAGTAATGTTGGAATACAAATTATGTATGTTCGTGTGATTGCTGTACAGCTTCACACACTACGAACTTCTTGTAACCTAAATGACTGTCAAGCTGCTGATTTGAAAAAGTAGTTAAAGTGAAAAAAATTGTTTAAAAAAAAAAAAAAAAAACATGACCTGCCTAACAGAGAATTGGTGACAAAATATGAATCACATGATTAACATGAACCATCTGGATAGGGGGAAAAAAATTTAATTAATATTTTTCTATTTAAATATATTTCTATTCTATTTCTGTATGTTTTCATTTTTTTTCTCCACGATGGAGCACATAATATGTCATATAACTTTAAAATCCAAGCCATGAAGGTATACAAATCATTTAATGTCATTTATTATAAGGAAAAGGTGAGGCTCGGGTTGATTATCATCATAAGGTGATTTGGCCATGGCTCTTTGCTCTGAACACAATAACCTTCATAAAACACAACAGTGTAGTCATTTTTTCGGCAGCCTTATTGGTTCCAGAAGTATTTCTCCCATTAATTTTTCCCATTGGGATACAAAAAAAATAAATAAAAAAATCTTATGATGATTCCATGAAAAAGCAAGCAGCTCTATAATGAATGACAACATTACCAAACTTGATTAAATCATTAAAAAAAAAAAACATAAGTACATAAGTAATTCTAGAGTGCAGGGAGACTGACCGACTTGGCATTTGTTCAGATTTTGGGCAGTGCATTTCTTCAGAGGGAATTACACAATTTTTTAAATAATAAACTTGAAATTGCATTGACTTGAAATCTCACCACACTCAGTTTGTCTTAAAGGTTTATACTTTATTGCTAAAATCAGTTTCCCTACGGAGAAAATGAATGAGATTTTTACCTTGTGATTTGTTACATCCACATGTGTCTGGACGCTTTACAAGCCTGTATTATCCTGCATTAATTCACCACCTAAAAGAGCCCTAACTCTGATGGAAAATTGGAGCTTGCGTAGTATTAAAGAATTGATCTACATGTTCAGCAGGCCACGTTCTAAACTAAATGGATAGAAGATAAGAACTCAGTCAGTAAAGTGGCCTAGTTCCACAGGTAATATTTAACCAGCTGACATGGTGAAGGAGAACTACATTAAGCTTTACAGTATTTTAAAAATGAATAAACTAGAAGAAAACTTGTCCTGTCTATAAAAAAAACTCAGTGTAATTTATGGGCCCTTGGAGCATTAACCTGTCTGGTTTCATTTACCAAGCAGGTTTGCATTTTGACTGAGGGCTCGTGGCTTTTTACTACCCAATATATCTCTGTCAAACTAACTCCCCCGTTAGTGACGAGAGCTGATTACCACTAAAGTATCAGAGCCAAGCTGGTGAAAGTGAAGCACCGGAGAGAGAAAATCTGTTCACGCACACCTGTTATTACACATATTCATACGGGCATGTTTAACAAGGCCAGATAGCAATTACAAGCAATAAATGACAAGAGGGGAAAGTATCTATGACTTTAAAACTATGCCGACCGGCCCAGCACCCACCTCCAGCCTCTCACTCCTGTTGTGGAGCTGACGAAGATGTAGAGGCCTGCAAATGAGACCGAGTGACTGACGCTGACTTCATTTCTGCATCATCCATCTTGCTTTGGTTATCAGAGCTCCAAGCCCAATCCGGGAAAACCAAGTAGAAACATGAGGGAGTAAATCAGAAATGAAGACACACGTCTCAGGATGGCTTATGAATCGACTGATTGATGGGACTGGACAGGTAGGTATGTTTGTTTATTTTTTGCAAAATAAACAAATATGATTTTACATAATCTAATCCAATACAATCATACAGTATGTGTTTAGTTTGCATCATTTAATGAAATTGGTCAAGATTGGTTTCTTTATAGAGTTTAAGCACTAAAGGGACAGTTCACATTATATATATATATATATATATATATATATGTATGTAATTTAAATGTATGATTTTGAATGTTGATTATGAAGATGATCTTGTCAATTATACAAAAGTGAATTATGAGCAGTAGAGCTGTTTGACTCCATATTTTCACAATGGTTTGGATGGGATAGTTTTTTCACTCTCGTCTCATTCCAAATCATATGGCTTACTTTATTATGTGGAACATAAAAGAAGATCTACTGAAAAATGTCTGTTTGGCTTGTAGATTGGAGGTCAGTGGGCACCAAAACTGTTTATCAGCATGGTTCAGATATCGTTCTTTTTTGTTCTGCAGAATAAAAAAAAAAGTCTTTCTGGTTTGGAACATCATGAGGATGAGTAAATGATGACAGAATTTTAATTTCTGAGTGAAATATCTCAAATGTACAAGATAGCATTTAGCTGCTGTCCTTTCTTTAAGATATGTTATAAGATATATATTTTATGGAAGAATGCGTATAATATGGAAGCTTGTTTCCACCATGGAATAAAAAAAAAATAATAATTGCAACTTTTTCCGTGTAATTCTGAGCTTTTATTATGAGATATAAATCATTCTGAGAAAAATAAAAAAGTCTGGATTATAAAATATACACTCGCGATTGAGGGGGAAAAAATCAGAAGTGATATAAAAAGTTCCAAGGGAAAAAAAATCTGAATTGCGAGGTGTAAACTCAGATTTCAGAGTGAGAGAAAAATTGTGAGTTGAACAGGAATTCTGTGAATTCTGAGTTTATATCTTGAAATTCTAACTTTTTTCTCAGAATTGTGGGGAAAAAGTTAAAATTATAAGATAACAATTTGCAATACTTTTTTTTTAATTCCATGGTGGAAATGGGCTTCCATATAAAACAGCTCAGTGTTTTGGAAAGATTAAAGAATCATTCATATATCAAACAAACAAAAATAATGTTTGTTTGTTTATAATGAATATATAATGAAGTACAAAAAAGTCACCAAATGAATCGGTCCGTGAATATGAGTCTGCCCTGGAGATGTACTTGGTTACATTACAATGAGCAATGACCCATGAACACAAAAAATAACACAAAATTATTGTTGCATGGTACATTTCTGCACATTCATATCAAAAACAGGCTCCCCCTCATACAAACATACTATCCTAAAGCAATATATGACATTATTGTACTTTCCACTGTGAGCTTTGCACGCATCCTCTTGACTCTCGCCACACCTGACATAAACCGATGTTGACAGAGCGTTATCATGTGTATACTTTACGAAAAGTTTTCAGCTGTGTGGGTCACTTATGAACCTCAGTTTAAAATTAACACATAAAGGGAAAAAATACATTTAATCACACCGAATGAATGTGTGTAGAAGTTACAGCATATTAAGCTCTGAAACATGTAAATCAGTCACATGCTGGTCGAAAGCCTCTTGTTAGTAGTTCTAGTGTCTAGGAATAATAGTATCAATCAGTTTGTACATTTCTTTTTACATTTGTAATTATTTAATTCCAGAATGGAGTGATTACGGAACACACAAAGTTCTGTTTCTGGAACGCCGCTTGCTGAATTGCATTAAAAGACCAAAAGAACAACTGTTCTATAAGCAGTAAATATTAAATATGTAAGTATTAAACTGCATCAACAGTTCCATGCATTATTGTATTTTGCTTTTGTTATATTTGGCCCAGTTAATATGACAGGCTGCAGTGTTTCCATTTGGAGCCAGACATATTACATTAGAGCTCCTGACATACATTCGCTAGTTCTATTACGACGAGAACAGCACAAGTGTTCTTAATAACTATCTTCAGAGAGGAATATTATATCCGAATACTTCAAAGCATCCTCTTGGAAAGAGCAGAAGGGAGAGTTTCATCTCTGTCCTGTGATTCAACTATTCTCATTGTCTTTCAAATACTTCATGAAAAGTCTTAAAGACAGAATCTGTGTTGGCTGCTAATTGCCTGCATATCTGCGAAGCGTGACAGTCTCATTTGCAATACAAAAATTTAACACTGCAGTCAGCCAGAGTGCGCAAAGGCAAAACGAGACAAGTCCAAGATGAAAGGATTTTAGCTGGCGGGGAGAGAAAGAAAGAGACACGCCGAGAGAAATGCAGCGGTGCTGGGGGAGACTGTTTGGAAGGAACATATTGGATCAAAAGGGAAGGTCATGGTCAACTCTATCACCGCTGCTGTAATACAACAACTTTGTATAAGACAATTTATATAAGCCACATTAGATCAGGGAGATGAAATACTAAATCCGGACAAGGGCATGAGGAAGAGTGTAAGAGTCAAATATTGTTCAAATATCAAACATGTTTTGATATCCTCGGATTGGATGGAATCATAGTCTGAAGCTAACTAATGGGAGTCTACCCATTATATACTATGCAATGTTCTGTGAAGTATGTCAACTGGCCAATGCCAAGTCCACATTTTTTCCACCGAATTTGGCTACTTTTATACTGTTGCTGTATAAATATACTGTTGGTTTCTTAGAAGATGAAAGGATTTTAGCTGGCGGGGAGAGAAAGAAAGAGACACGCCGAGAGAAATGCAGCGGTGCTGGGGGAGACTGTTTGGAAGGAACATATTGGATCAAAAGGGAAGGTCATGGTCAACTCTATCACCGCTGCTGTAATACAACAACTTTGTATAAGACAATTTATATAAGCCACATTAGATCAGGGAGATGAAATACTAAATCCGGACAAGGGCATGAGGAAGAGTGTAAGAGTCAAATATTGTTCAAATATCAAACATGTTTTGATATCCTCGGATTGGATGGAATCATAGTCTGAAGCTAACTAATGGGAGTCTACCCATTATATACTATGCAATGTTCTGTGAAGTATGTCAACTGGCCAGTGCCAAGTCCACATTTTTTCCACCGAATTTGGCTACTTTTATACTGTTGCTGTATAAATATACTGTTGGTTTCTTAGCCCCCCCAAAACGCTATTTCTACCAAGGTGGAACCCCCTGGAAGGGGGTTTTGAAACCCCAGAATGTGATTTTGGAGCAATTTTGAAAGGATTTTAATAGCCGATTTCCCACAGTAAGTGATTGGGCTAGTTTTGAGTATCAATTAGGCTGGTTTTGTTACACAGACCTGGCAACCCTGAAACTGGATGACTTTCAGCAACTGGTTGTCCAGACTGTAAATCATACAGTATATTCCAGCCATAATAACATGCCCAGAAACCCCTGGGGTCTTATTTAACGCTTATGTTCAAAGAACATTTTCCTAACATTCCTGTTAAGTTACGAAAACATTATTTCTCAAAGTTCTTTGACCTTTTAAAACTAAATTTATTTTTTCTTTAGGACAGTCCAACAACAACTTATACTCACCCTCATGCAATTCCAAAACTATTTGCATTTCTTTCTTCTGCGGAACAAAATAGAATAGATTTTAAAGAATGTTGGTTAATGTCTCATTGACTTCCATAGTATTTTTTTGTTCATACTATGGGACTTGAAACAATTTGGTTATCAACATTCTTCACAATATCTTTTTCTGGGTTCATTCAGGTTTGAAACTACATGTAAGGGGAGTAAATAATGATGGGACACTTTGGATAGACTATCCATTTAAGAAATTTTTTTTTTCCTGGTTTTGTGAACATTCTGAACAACATTTGCAGAATATTAGCCATTATAAGCAAGCAAGTTTGTGCTGTTACCTGGTTTGTGTCATGTTTTAGACAACCATCTTCATCAGAAAGACCATGCTGGTTTATTAGTTTCATAAAGTACTGCTGGGCAAAAGTCTGGCTGTGTTGGTCCACGCATAAATGAGGTTCGGACCAGCATGGAAATCCATGATTCATGTTCTAACCTGGTCATTTCTGCAGGGACTCTTTTGCTTATCACCTTCTCCATCTTACCTGGTGATTCCAGCTTCTCACTACAACATGGCGTAACCCCTGCCGTCACCACGGCAACATGGCCGGCGTCGCGTTCTGCAGAGCAGCAGTAGTCGAATGCAGCGCTGCAGGGTTCCCTTTCAGTTGGTCACTCTCGACGTCACGTTGGTGACCGACGAATTGGGATCTCGCTTAGAGAGACCAATCCACTTCGAGTGTAAAGTAAACAAGCCAATGCACATTGGCATGCAATGATTGCATCCAGCTGCCGCTGATCACAGCGTGAGCATAAAAAGGCAGCCAGTGCAACGCATACCAGCTTTGCGCATCAGAGCCAAGCGACAACATTGTTCTGCTCCTACCAAACTGCATCGTGTGTGACGAGTCTAGCACGCTCTAGGGAGCTTCTTGTGTTGGCGGACGGCGCTTCAGCAGTAGTCGTTGCTGTGTTGAGTGGGTTGTGCACTTCAGGCTGCACTACCCCTTGTCGTGCTGCAAGTGGCCATCTCCCCTGTGCATCTCAGCACGTAAAAGAGCATTTCCCTGAAAGAGCCTTTTTCTCTAAAAGAGCTTCCACAGGTGCATCTTTGTAAAGACGATGGATCATCTTTTTAAAGATGTCGTTTAACCCGTGCGTTTCTGGATGTGGTCGTTACCTGGTGCCGGGTGATGGTCACGATCGCTGCCTCACGTGTCTGGGCATTAAGCACGCTGAGGTGGCATTCGCGGATGAGCCATGTTCCCATTGCGGGAAGATGACCATCTTGGAGTTGCGGGCCAGGCTCCGTTTCCTCCAGGGGGGAGGAGCTCCGTTGCCTCTGCCACGATCTAGTGTTCGTCCTGGCGGCAGCCAGGTGAGGACTACTTCGGCCAGTAGCACAGGCGGTCTTAGGGTTACAGTGGTGGCAAACCCCTCAGGGAACAAACCCTCGTGGGACGATCACTCCTGTAGCGCTTCGCAACCAGTTGAGCCGCCAAAGAAACACGCTGAGCCCTCTTCAAAGAGCGTACCAGCGGTATCCTTTGGTGCCTTACGACCCGTCGATGGGGGTGCAGTTAGGGGGTATAGAGCGATCCCCCCAGTGGAGCAGTCGGTAGCAACTGGGCATTAAGCACGCTGAGGTGGCATTCGCGGATGAGCCATGTTCCCATTGCGGGAAGATGACCATCTTGGAGTTGCGGGCCAGGCTCCGTTTCCTCCAGGGGGGAGGAGCTCCGTTGCCTCTGCCACGATCTAGTGTTCGTCCTGGCGGCAGCCAGGTGAGGACTACTTCGGCCAGTAGCACAGGCGGTCTTAGGGTTACAGTGGTGGCAAACCCCTCAGGGAACAAACCCTCGTGGGACGATCACTCCTGTAGCGCTTCGCAACCAGTTGAGCCGCCAAAGAAACACGCTGAGCCCTCTTCAAAGAGCGTACCAGCGGTATCCTTTGGTGCTCCTCCCGACGACCCGTCGATGGGGGTGCAGTTAGGGGGTATAGAGCGATCCCCCCGGTGGAGCAGTCGGTAGCAATCCAGTTGTGTCTTAAGACAGCCTTTTCCTGGCGTAGAAACCCGTCGCTCCAATCCCAGGCTTGTAGGCATTCGTCTGGTCTGACCGGCGGTGCTTATACGGCTTTTGGAGAAGCTGCCTCCGCCTTACACGCTATGGCGTTACTGCAGGTTCATCAGGCCAAGGCACTGAAGGACCTGCACAAGGGTGGTCACGATCCGGAAGTTCTGAAAGAGCTCCGAACCGCCATTGACCTCGCACTCTGTGCGACGAAGGTCACAGCAAGTTCTCTGGGTCATGCGATGTCCACACTTGTGGTCCAGGAGCGCCATCTCTGGCTGTGTCTGGCCGACATGAGGGATGCTGACAAAGTACGGTTCCTCAATGCCCCTGTGTCTCAGACCAGCCTCTTCTGCGACACGGTCGAGAGCATTGCCCAGCAGTTCTCAGCTGCACAGAAGCAGACTGAGGCAATTCGTCACATCCTGCCCCAGCGAGCAGCTGTTGCCTCCACCTGTCCGCCGGCCGCAGCGCCCCAGCCTGCTCCCACGCCGCATCCGCAGCAGCCTCCAGCCAAGCAGCGCCGTGGAGCCGGGCGTAGGCAGGCCGCCCCACCCGTCCAGGCCCCCATCAAACCTGCCGGTAAATGGAAGAGCAAGCGGCCCTGAGACGGGCGACCCAGAGACTCAGCCAGTTGGGTCTTTGGGTCAACTGGGAAAAAAGCAAACTCTCCCCGACACAGAGGATCTCTTTTCTCTGTATGGAGTTGGATTCGGTCGAACAGACAGCACGCTTCACAGAGGAACGTTCGCGGTCGGTGCTGAACTGCTTGAATTCATTCAAGGGCAGGACAGCGGGGGGTGCAGTTAGGGGGTATAGAGCGATCCCCCCGGTGGAGCAGTCGGTAGCAATCCAGTTGTGTCTTAAGACAGCCTTTTCCTGGCGTAGAAACCCGTCGCTCCAATCCCAGGCTTGTAGGCATTCGTCTGGTCTGACCGGCGGTGCTTATACGGCTTTTGGAGAAGCTGCCTCCACCTTACACGCTATGGCGTTACTGCAGGTTCATCAGGCCAAGGCACTGAAGGACCTGCACAAGGGTGGTCACGATCCGGAAGTTCTGAAAGAGCTCCGAACCGCCATTGACCTCGCACTCTGTGCGACGAAGGTCACAGCAAGTTCTCTGGGTCATGCGATGTCCACACTTGTGGTCCAGGAGCGCCATCTCTGGCTGTGTCTGGCCGACATGAGGGATGCTGACAAAGTACGGTTCCTCAATGCCCCTGTGTCTCAGACCAGCCTCTTCTGCGACACGGTCGAGAGCATTGCCCAGCAGTTCTCAGCTGCACAGAAGCAGACTGAGGCAATTCGTCACATCCTGCCCCAGCGAGCAGCTGTTGCCTCCACCTGTCCGCCGGCCGCAGCGCCCCAGCCTGCTCCCACGCCGCATCCGCAGCAGCCTCCAGCCAAGCAGCGCCGTGGAGCCGGGCGTAGGCAGGCCGCCCCACCCGTCCAGGCCCCCATCAAACCTGCCGGTAAATGGAAGAGCAAGCGGCCCTGAGACGGGCGACCCAGAGACTCAGCCAGTTGGGTCTTTGGGTCAACTGGGAAAAAAGCAACCTCTCCCCGACACAGAGGATCTCTTTTCTCTGTATGGAGTTGGATTCGGTCGAACAGACAGCACGCTTCACAGAGGAACGTTCGCGGTCGGTGCTGAACTGCTTGAATTCATTCAAGGGCAGGACAGCGGTCCCACTGAAATAATTTCAGAGGCTCCTGGGGCATATGGCAGCTGCAGCGGCAGTTACACCGCTGGAGCTGCTTCATATGAGACCGCTTCAGCACTGGCTTCATGGTCGAGTCCCGAGTTGGGCGTGGCAGTGCGGCACTCACCGGGTCCAAGTTACACCAGTCTGTCGCCAAACCTTCAAACCGTGGTCAGACTAGTGATCGACCGATATTGATTTTTTATAACCGATACCAATTATTTGCATGTTTATGTGCCCGATAACCGAAGGAAAGGAGTCATATCAACTTCATTTTAAACTACAGTTTTAGTAGGTTTATAAGCTGTTTAATAGGCTAAAGATTCACTGGATAATATTCTCTGGAATATTTGAATATAACAAACAAAACATCGTATTTTATTGCATTTCTCAACTGGTATGTTATTGTTATATCAGAATTACTAATGTTTTTGTCGTTCTAGATTATGAAATGCGTGCTGACAAAGTGCTGTTTATCTATGCATTTATACAGAACTATACTCAAACTGCGATTGCTCGCGGAGATAATAAATAATTCATTTCCATAGAGTTGTATTTATTTAGATGTGTATTAGCGAAATAATGGTTATATAGTAAATGTTAATATAATTTAGGGTGTTTAAAACAAGTGAATCTTGTTAAAAGTTACATGCGGTGGCCGTGCTGGAGCATTTCCTGAGCATCAACCCGGTGAGTGAACAGCAAAATGCAGACACCTTCAGGAGACTAATGATGAGCATAGACAAGAGAGAGAGACTTAAATTCAGCGCTTTCATTTCCAACATGAGCTCATTCATGGCTGTATTATTTATTTCATGCAAAGTTACGTATTTATTGGGACAGGACTTGACAGATTATTTTTAGCCGACTTCACGTGACTAATGATGAGCATATAGACAACAGAGAGAGAATTCAATTGATTGCTCGCGGAGATAATAAATAATTCATTTCCATAGAGTTGTATTTATTTAGATGTGTATTAGCGAAATAATGGTTATATAGTAAATGTTAATATAATTTAGGGTGTTTAAAACAAGTGAATCTTGTTAAAAGTTACATGCGGTGGCCGTGCTGGAGCATTTCCTGAGCATCAACCCGGTGAGTGAACAGCAAAATGCAGACACCTTCAGGAGACTAATGATGAGCATAGACAAGAGAGAGAGACTTAAATTCAGCGCTTTCATTTCCAACATGAGCTCATTCATGGCTGTATTATTTATTTCATGCAAAGTTACGTATTTATTGGGACAGGACTTGACAGATTATTTTTAGCCGACTCCGACTTCACGTGACTAATGATGAGCATATAGACAACAGAGAGAGAATTAAATTCAGTGCTTTTATTTCCAACATGTGCTCATTCATGGCTGTATATTATTAATTCAGGCAAAGTTACGTCTTTATTGGGACAGGACTTGACGGATTATCTTATGTGACTCAGTGAGTTCGTCTCTATTTCTTAGAGACAAGCTGCATAAACTAGCTACATTTCAGGCATTTATGTAACACATCTAATATGTGCATTAATGGCTGTTATGAAGTTTACTAATTACAGCAAAGCAAGTACATATGCTTTACCTATGCACGCTGTTGTTGTTGTCTCGTCTCCCCCTCAGACGCCATGCTGCAATGGCGATCCTGCATGCAATTCTCAAGACACCCACAAGATATACCAAATCCGATAACCGATTATGGTAAAATGCTTAAATATCAGGAAAAATGTCGGTAAATCGAATCTTACGTTTCTCCGGGCAGGGGTGCCCCTAGAACAGGTCTCCAGACATGCTGTGGTTTACACAGATGCCTCCACCACCGGCTGGGGGGCCACGTACAACGGGCACGCAGTGTGAGACGGGCCCCCAACTGCACTGGCATATCAATTGCCTAGAGTTGTTAGCGGTGCGCCTTGCCTTGAACCGTCTCAAAGGGCTCTTACAAGGCAAACATGTGCCTCCTCCTTTGGAGTCGGAAGGTTCTGAGGTCACTTCGTGCCATTCACATTCCGGGTCTGCTCAACCGTACGGCCGATGGGCTGTCACGAGCTACGCTCCCAGGAGAATGGAGACTCCATCCCCAGACGGTCCAGCTGATTTGGAGACTTTTCGGAGCCGCTCAGGTAGACCTGTTTGCGTCTCCAGAGAATTCTCACTGCCAGTTGTTTTACTCCCTGACCGAAGGAACACTCGGCATGGATGGACTGGCACACAGCTGGCCGCGGGGCCTTCGCAAGTATGCATTTCCCCCAGTGAGCCTTCTCGCACAGACACTGTGCAAGATCAGGGAGGACGAGGAGCAGGTCCTGCTCGTGGCGCCTTATTGGTCCACTCAGACCTGGTTCCCTGAACTAATGCTCCTCGTGACAGCCTCTCCTTGGAAGATTCCTCTGATGAAGGATCTACTGACTCAGAGATGGGGCACCCTGTGGCACCCGCGTCCAGACCTCTGGAAACTTCATGTCTGGTCCCTGGACGGGACGCTGAGTTTATAGTTGACCTACCCCAGGAGGTAGTTGACACCATCACTTCAGAGAGAGCACCATCTACGAGACACGCTTACGCCTTGAAGTGGAACCTGTTCGTCGAGTGGTGTTCTTCTCACCAAGACGACCTCCGGAAATTCCCGATGAGGCTTATGCTTTCCTTTTTGCAGCAAGGGTTGGAGCGAAGGCTGTCTCCCTCCACCCTTAAAGTCTATGTCGCTGCGATTGCTGCTAACCATGACCCTGTGGAAGGGAAGTCGGTAGGGAAGCATGACGTAGTCATCAGGTTCCTTAGGGGGGCGAGAAGGATAAATCCTCCCCGGCCCCCCTCTATGCCCTCTTGGGACCTGTCTCTAGTGCTCAAAGCACTACAGCAGGGCCCATTTGAGCCTTTGCAGTCAGTCAAGCTAAAGTTTCTTTCAATGAAAACGCTGCTCCAGCTTGCATTGTCCTCCATCAAGAGGGTAGGGGACCTGCACGCATTTTCGGTAGACGATTCGTGCCTAGAGTTTGGGCCGGCTGACTCCCAGGTAATCCTGAGGCCCCGGCCCGGCTATGTGCCCAAGGTTGTGAAACTGCAAGCGCTGCCCCCGGAGGAGGCAAACCCAGCCATAGCTTTGCTTTGTCCCATCCAAGCCTTGAGATGGTACGTAGACCGGACACAAAGCTTTAGGACCTCAGACCAACTCTTTGTCTGTTACGGAGGCCAGCAGAAGGGGAAGGCCATCTCTAAGCAGAGGATGCCATCACCCTGGCTTATCAGGTACAGGGTGTGCCCTGCCCGCTCAGGTTGCGAGCTCACTCTACTAGAAGTGTTGCATCCTCCTGGGCGCTGGCTCGTGGTGCCTCGCTGAAAGACATTTGTAGAGCTGCGGGCTGGGTGACCCCCAACACGTTTGCTAGATTCTATACCCTTCTTGTGGAGTCGGTATCTTCCAGTGTTCTCACCTCAAATGGGTAGAGGCACTGAGAGGCCCCGGTTTAGTGTCGGCTTGCTAAAACTGCTCCAGAGTGTCCGTACTGTAGACCATGTCGAGCTTCACCATCCCCTCGGCAGCCAGACGTGGCGGAACATCCGGCGCCAGGCCCTCACTCTATGAATCCGTGAGAACCGGTACAGGGCTGGGTTCCATATGTAGAGACCTAAGTGGATGCCATATGTATAAAGTCCACGGTATAGCCTCAGAGCCCATGTTTCCCGGCAGACTTCTGCCATTTCCAAGCAGGTTATAATCACCTCTAATCTTCCATATGCACCTAAACGGTTGTTCATATGTCTAAGTGCTTCCGAAACCTCCTTCGGGAAGGATGGGACTTCCGCAACGTTCCTGTTACAAGTGGAATGGGTACCTTTTCCCAGTGTTATCCAATCTCACTGAGTGGCTGGTGACTGGTCTTCTTGTTGCGAGCCCCGGCCTACACCAAAAAGGGGCGCAGGCAGCTTGCACAGGACACTGGAAGGGGCAGCATCCATGGCACTTTGGTACGGATACCAATTTGTCGGTCAACGTCGAGAGTGACCGACTGAAAGGGAACGTCTCGTTTACGTATGTAACCCTCGTTCCCTGAACTTCACGTCCCGTCGCCACGGCTGCTGTAACACCACTGAGTGGCCGGGTTACCGGCTCGGCTCCTCAGCGAAAACCTGGTATGCATTGCACCGGCTGCCTTTTTATGTTCACACTGTGATCAGCGGCAGCTGGATGCAATCATCGCATGCCAATGTGCATTGGCTCATTTAGTTTACACTCAAAGGGGATTAGTCTCTCTAAGAGAGATCCCAATTCGTCAGTCACTGACGTGACATCTCCGTTCCCTCCTTCAGGGAACAAGGGTTACATACGTAACCGAGACGTTTCCAGCAAATTCATCACACTAAACAAATCCAACATACAGTCACCATCTGAAAAAAGACCCTTAAAAAAGGAGCTGATGGGGCAGAGGTTTGATAGGAGGTTCATCACTGATTCTGCTCAGGCATTGTTCAACAGAACGGGTAAAAATTCACAGAAGTGCTGTGGCATACTGAAAGTAAAATCACTGGGTATGTCAGTAAAAACTTCTAAGTTCTACAGCATGACATTTACAGCTTTTAATGACAAGAAAAAAAACACCTGAACATAGAAGAATCCCACAGTGACTGCAGTGATACGTTCAAATCCAAAAATCATTAGTCCTAATTAATACTTCAGTGGTTTGATGAGTTTCCTTGATATAGCAAAGCAAATCAGGAAAACTTAGATGGCAACAACAAACTTGTGATGATTCCCTGTTTTCTTACAGAGTTCAAAATTACAGATAAAGGGATCTCTGTTCTTCTATAACACAGGAGCACTGGGAAAAACGTGCCTGCATGTGACACTTTCAAAATTCCAACAATTGAAAAAGCTATACATGATTGAAGAAGATCCTGGTGAAAAAAGACCTGCCTTTTACAAATTTCTCATAAATCTTTCATTATGCTATATTATCACCAAATCTTGGATTCAACCTTTTTGTCAACTTGTTTTCTTTCAGTTATCTCAGGTTAATATGTATTTTTGGATCTAACTGGTCATCTGTCGCATTGATCTGAGCTTATTTACTTCAGTTTTTTTTTTTTTTTAAACATTATTGGATAATTTTGGTAATGCTCATTAAAAACTGAGGTGCAGTTCAGATCAATGAGGCCTAGGATCAATCAGTTCCTAAAGGAAATACAAAACCTGTGCTAAATGAAGTTCTTTAACGTAAGTTAGGGAGGAGCGAGCCCATCTAATCTTTCAATCAACAGCCAGAGTATATAAGCAGCTGCTTACCTCTCTCCAGTCTCAGCTGTTCCAGCACCCCTCCACCTCCCCAATCTCCACCTTCATCTTAGGTACCTTGCCCTTTGTAATCATCCTATATCAAGTCCCTGGGGGGCATATCAGAGCTCGAGTTGAAGCTGCTTCATCGAGCACCTCATCAGTGGACAGCAAGCCAAATAAGTTTACACACAATTTCCTTAAGATTATATGGGCAAACAAACTCATTAATTGAAATAAAACAAGTTGATAAAAAACTTAACCCGATATTTGGTAATACTATAGCATAATGAGAGATTTAAAAGCAATTTTTTGTAGGCTGGTCGTTTTTGGTCAATCTTCTAAACATCTTTACAGATCTGTTCTTGTTCTCTTTTAAAAGGACCTGGGTGATGGATGCACATCACTATGACAATGCACACACAAACATTCAAAAGGTCATGATCTATGTGATGACACCATAAACCTATAATCCTATCATAAGTTTGTTCCTCCGGTGTTTGGAAGGGAGTAACTTGAATTTGAAGTGAGATAGCAAACAGGATGCAGAATTTAAAACAGGGATAGTTCACCCAAAAATGAAAATGTTGTCATTATTTACTCACCCTCGAGATGTTCCAAACCTTTATGAGTTTCTATCTTCCGTTGAACACAAAAGAAGATACTTTGAAGAATCATGGTAACCAAACAGTTGACGATATCCATTGACTTCTATAGTATTTTTTCCCATACTGTGGAAGTCAATAGCTACCGTGAACTCTTTGGTGATCTGTTTAAGGCAGTAGAATTAATTAAAACTAATTGAAATTAATCATAACTATAAAGTAGAAAAGCAAAGACTGTCAAGACAAATTTTGACTTGAGAAAGTCTTTAAATGTCCTTTTGTTAAAAAAGTCTTTATAGAGATATTACAGATTACTCTGTAAATCTGTATTTATGTTTCATTATATTTAATAAACTTTTATGGACCAGAATGGAAGAACTTTCTATATTACATAAATTATATAATAGTGTAATATTTATATTTTAAATGACATTTTTACTTAAATTTGCAGATTGTTACATTTTCCGTAAAGTTCTATTGTTCATCCTCTTGGTTTCTTTCATTTCTAATAGTACCATCCACCCGCTGTTTATATTATTCTTTCCAAATGTGTTAGCGAGCTGGCAGCAGAATTAATACCAGACATGCTGAGGTTGAGAGAAGAGAATAAAGCTCTGGTAATGTGTTTTGTAATGCATTGGTTATACTTCACAGTCAAATAAAAAATAGATAAAAAAAAAAGAGACATTCACCATTTTCAGCCACCAGACTCTACACGTCGCCTCAAATTGGATTTTTTTTTTCTGCTGACAGCATTCGTTATGCTTTCCACCTCCATCCTGTTCATCATTTATTTATTTTGGCAAAAAAAGAGCCTTTTGGAGAGTTCTACAACATGCACACACACCTGGAAGGATTGAGTGTGACAGGACTGAAAGATGTACAGACAGATGGACACAAACAAACAGATGAAGAGAGACTCTGGGACTCCATTTAAATAAACTGAATGTCTCACGCTGAAAGAAAGACAGCGGAGTGGAGGAGAAAGAGAAAAGGAGTGTCAGGGTGAGAGTCTGAGCAATTCATACATCTGTTAAGGTAAAACCCCAATTTTCCCTCTTTGTGTCCCCTTTCAATAGTGATTAGTGGAGCAGAGAGCATCAAACCGACAGGAAAAAGATGTATGTGTTGCAACTGCTGTCAGCTAATGAAAAGCTCAATCAAGTCATTGATGGAGAGAGTGAAGAGCTTGATGATGTGCCTTTTCCCTTTCTTTTCACAGGGAGATGACCATCGATCATTCTGAGAAAGTCAGAGAGAGAGAATGAGGAAAATGGGAATCCAGTTCAGTGATTTGGTGGGTCATGTGCAGCCTGAGCTGGTGAGATATTAGCATGTTTCTCCATGTGATGCATCACAGTTTGTGAAACGGAAAAGTGCTTCATCATCGCTTAGCTGTGACTGACAGCATGTGCTAAAGATTTACACATCTAAAGACTGACTGGAACAACTGTGTTCTTTAATCAAGAAAAGAGGAAGAAATGGGAGCTTAACTCTGTGGCTCTCAACTGGTTCCGCTTCAGATTTTAATTGTATGAATAAACTGCATAGACCTGACAATGTATACAAACATTTACAATTTTGTAAATGCATAAATTACAATAGATAAGAAATGTACCAGTCAAATACAGATTGAGCCAAATATTATAGCCACATTTATTGTGATTGCAATCCATTTCAGGGTCATAACCCACTATATGAGAACCACTGAATTATTTACTTCAATTACCATCTGAAAATGTAAGCAATGTTCTAATTTTACTACTAATATAATTCATAATAAATTATAAACAGAATATAAAAACTTATAGAAATATAAAAGCGTGCACAACCATGCACTCCTCTTTTAACAACTGTTCACTTTATTTAAAAAAGAAAACACACTTTACAGACTCCACAACGATACTAATTTCTTCTCTGAAAACAAAGATGTCTACACAAAATGGTATTGGTGCAACCCTGCTTGTCAAGAATGTAGACACCAACAGTATAGAGCTAAAGAATCAGCAACTGAACACAAATCTCACAGGTTAATAGAGCTGTCAAAAAACACGGCTAGACTTTTGGGCCCAAATCCATTCCAGACTAGCTTGTATTATTATACAATTTATGATTCTAGTTATTTATTGAAGAATGACCCTATGCAAGAGTCCATAGAGTGGCTGTGTGAGTCACAGCACACTGCTACAGGAGTTTCACCCCCGGTTGGGTCGACGCTCAATATACAAAACCGGTTGTTAATATTTCATGGGTGTGAATGCACGCCATTGGTATTTCGACTTTAGACACCTCGATGTGCCCTCTCTTTGCCACTATTCCTTTCACTCTTTTTCTACCTTCCCCTCTCCATCGATAGGCTGTCCGCACTTTGGCTTGAATCGAACAGCGACACTCTGTCATTACAGTCTTTTATGCCTGCAACTGCAACATTATGATGGCTTTGTCTACTGTCGAGGCTTCCCCTCCCGGCTCAATCTTTTCCACATCATGTGTTTACTCACATTGATCTCCAATCATCATGACCACACACAGGTGGATTATGGGACCTGGAAAGGACTATGCAAATTTGTTGAACAGATATAGAGCTGGACAACAGGATCAATGAGGAAAAGCCTTAAAATGATCCCTGACAACTGGCCTCATGTAATGACTTAACATGATTGGATCTTTCTGAATAGACTTGCAAAACATTCAAGGTCTACATTGTATCAGTTCAATCCTTACCTTAGAGTTGCATGCTATGCAGTTTAAGCTACAGGAATGCTAATTCTATTTTTGCACTTTTTTTTTCAATTCAGCCAGAATGCCTTAAAGTGACAGTACATTTATAATGATGTAAATGTTCTTATGAACATATTCTAGTAGTGATATACTGTTTCAGTTTTTGTTAATATTTTGAATTATACTTTATATTTATATTTTCTGTTTTCATTTTAGTTTTAGTTAAAAATTTTAGTATTTTTCTTTCTTTTTTCTCTTTTATCTCTTTGTGCTTTTAGTAATTTATTGTATTTCAAGTAATGAATATGCTTTTTTATGGTTTCAGTTTTATTTTTAGTTAATAATAACCCTTGTTTCCACAAAAATATTAAGCAATACTTCTAATAAGATTCTAATGAAATTATTGTGTACCAAATCAGCATATTAGGTGATTTCTGAGACTGAAGACTGGAGTAACGATGCTGAAAATTTAGCTTTGCCATCACGGGAATAAATTACATTTTAAAATATATTAAAATAAAAATATTTCTGTTTTACTGTTTTTTATATATATATATATAATTATTGTCAAGGTGTGCAGTCGAGAGGCTTCTGACAAAAACATAAAAAAATCTTACCAACCCCAAATTTTTGAACAGTAGTGTGGTTCATTTTAACATATATCCATTTAGTTCTGCAAATTGTCACTTTTTAATTCAAGCTTAAATTCTTGCTGATTTTTCCCATCATCATGCATTTATAACTCATGATGGAATGATCTTGAAAATGGTTTGAATGAGAAAATGGAAAAAATAGAAATTCTCCACATTCCAGGCCAAATCCTGAAACTCTTCTTCCCACTTTGACTTTGATAAAAATCCAGGTTGTTTTTTATAAAGCTAGCCAATCAGATTCAAAGTTGCCATTTTCAGTCTGTCTGTGACAGAGTAATAATGACAGAATTGTTAAGAAGAATAAAACCAAGCTGATGGCGTCAGCAGTGGAGCAGATCTACATGTGTCTATGACTGGCAGTCATTTCTAATGGTTGTGTACCTGCAGTGAAGAGTGTTTTGATTGATGACTACAGTGTGTGGTAAACGCTGTCCTCCACAGCATGTCTGTACAGTGGGATACCGGAGCGGGTCACAGGCCCAGCGCCAGCGGGCAGATCAGGTGGACTGGGCACAGTCTGTTGTCTGCTGTGAATCAGTAACAGGTTCAAGTGGTGGCACAGCTTGTTAGTAAACCACCTGTCAAGCAAGTGATGGAACGATGTTATATAAAGAAGATGAGGGATAATTCTAGAACGGAATAAACAAAAGCAGCATACAGTATGTATATTGTTCCCTTTATCCCAATTTAGCATTTCAAACACTTTTTGTATTTATGGTTTATGTATGGTTGAGTAAATGATAGGAACAAATGGCTTCTGCAACAACTTTCCTTTCATCTGAAATCACCAACGGCACTTAAGGTTTCAGTAGGGAAGATGGCCAAACTTGCATTAAGTCTGACTTTATTCTGTTTCACACTTCTCATGATCCAATTATTCCCTGAAGAATAAAATCTGAGGTTGAGGCACTCAAATTATTAAAACTAAAATTGAAATAAAATAAAGCTAAATAGAAATTAAATTATTTTTTATTAAAATATTAATAAATAATATAATAGTATTGAAATAATTATAAAATAACACATATAAAGGATATATATACAGTGGGTACGGAAAGTATTCAGACCCCCTTAAAATTTTCACTCTTAACAATATTGCAGCCATTTGCTAAAATCATTCAAGTTAAGTTTTTTTCCTCAATGTACACACAGCACCCCATATTGACAGAAAAACACAGAATTGTTGACATTTTTGCAGATTTATTAAAAAAGAAAAACTGAAATATCACATGGTCCTAAGTATTCAGACCCTTTGCTGTGACACTCATATATTTAACTCAGGTGCTGTCCATTTCTTCTGAGCATCCTTGAGATGGTTCTACACCTTAATTTGAGTCCAGCTGTGTTTGATTATACTGATTGGACTTGATTAGAAAAGCCACACACCTGTCTATATAAGACATTACCGCTCACAGTGCATGTCAGAGCAAATGAGAATCATAAGGTCAAAGGAACTGCCTGAAGAGCTCAGAAACAGAATTGTGGCAAGGCACAGATCTGGCCAAGGTTACAAAAAAAATTCTGCTACACTTAAGGTTCCTAAGAGCACAGTGGCCTCCATAATCCTTAAATGGAAGACGTGTGGGACGACCAGAACCCTTCCTAGAGCTGGCCGTCCGGCCAAACTGAGCTATCGGGAGAGAAGAGCCTTGGTGAGAGAGGTAAAGAAGAACCCAAAGATCACTGTGGCTGAGCGCCAGAGATGCAGGCGGGAGATGGGAGAAAGTTGTAGAAAGTCAACCATCACTGCAGCCCTCCACCAGTCGGGGCTTTATGGCAGAGTGGCCCGACGGAAGCCTCTCCTCAGTGCAAGACACATGAAAGCCCGCATGGAGGACTCCAAGATGGTGAGAAATAAGATTCTCTGGTCGGATGAGACCAAGATAGAACTTTTTGGCCTTAATTCTAAGCGGTATGTGTGGAGAAAACCAGGCACTGCTCATCACCTGTCCAATACAGTCCCAACAGTGAAGCATGGTGGTGGCAGCATCATGCTGGGGGGGTGTTTTTCAGCTGCAGGGACAGGACAACTGGTTGCAATCGAGGGAAAGATGAATGCGGCCAAGCACAGGGATATCCTGGACGAAAACCTTCTCCAGAGTGCTCAGGACCTCAGACTGGGCCGAAGGTTTACCTTCCAACAAGACAATGACCCTAAGCACACAGCTAAAATAACGAAGGAGTGGCTTCACAACAACTCTGTGACTGTTCTTGAATGGCCCAGCCAGAGCCCTGACTTAAACCAAATTGAGCATCTCTGGAGAGACCTAAAAATGGCTGTCCACCAACGTTTACCATCCAACCTGACAAAACTGGAGAGGATCTGCAAGGAGGAATGACAGAGGATCCCCAAATCCAGGTGTGAAAAACTTGTTGCATCTTTCCCAAAAAGACTCATGACTGTAT